>NW_011918812.1:0-3866 GCF_000151845.1 Pteropus vampyrus | reverse complement strand
CAGGTCTGTGTGTGCACGCCTGGAACAGGGCTGCACGAGGCGGGGACGGGTGGCTCTGGAAGTAGCCTCCGCTGAATGGACACCTCTTAGTCCCCTGGGCTCCTGTGGACTGACCCCCGGGCATGCCCCACCCCCACCCCCTCCTGTGGAGGCCTGAGCTCAGGGAGGTCTCCGAGGGTGGAGGCACTGCGCAAACACCCGGGGTTGACCGAACCCTGCTGTCCCTCAGCACCGACGAAGGAGAGGTGGGTGGCCCTTGAGTGCGATCACAGCTGTATCTCTGGCCAAAGAGCCACAGGCATAAAGTGACAAGGGCCATCGCCCTGGGTGGGCCATCGAGGGAGGTCGATGGGAATGTTGCACCCCTTCTCTCCTGTGAGACACGGAGGGAAGCTCGTCCCAGGCATCTCGTCCTGGGCCAGGACCGGGTGTGAGACAGGAGGTCCAGGTGTGACCTCCAGGGCCCTGAGTGTTTTGACCAGGTAGAGAGCTGAGGGCGGTTCCACAGACTCAGGTCTCTGAGGCCCCTCGCGCTGCTGTCACGAGTGACCGCCCCAGCTCTCGGGCCAGGAGCCCAGAGGAGTCTTCCGGGACTGAATTCCCGGCATCAGCAGGGCCAGCTCCCTCGAGGCCCCGGGGCCCTGTCTGCTCTGGCCTTCCCAGCGCCTGGACGCTGCCTGAGCTCCTCCCGTGGCCCCGCCCCTGTCTTCAGGGGGCCTCCCCGACCCGCCACTCCCTTGTCATCTGTCATCACCTCCTCTGGCTGGACCCGCCGGCCTCCCCGCTACGAGCACCTTTGTGAAGACATCGGGGGCCCAGACACTGCATTTCACAGGCGAGAAACTGAGGCACGGAGACACTGAGCAACGTCCTCAACCTCGTGCAGCTAGCGAGCAGCAGCGCTGGGACCGAACGCCGGCCTCGGCCCCGCCCGGGCGACGCGCTTCCTGAGCCTCTGTCTGCACACCTGCCCACGCCGCAGGCGGGCTCACGTCTCCTGAGCCCAGTTTGGCCACAGGTCCGCCGCCCGCGGGCGTGTCCGCTGGCGTGTCCGGCAGCCCTGCTCCCTCGCTGCTTCCGAATGCCGGCGGGAGAGGCTGAGGGAGGCCCCGCGGGTCCCCGCTGTTCCTGACGGCCCTGCCATCTTACGTCCAAGCACAGCCCCTCCTGCCTGGCGGTCAAGGCCCATCCCCACCCCTGGCCCTGGGGGCGGCTTGCTCTGGGGCCCTTGGCAGGGAGGCTCGTGCGCTGAGGTGCCCTGAGCATGGCCTCTACGTGCTCGCCGGCTGGTCGGCCCCTCGTCCCACCCGCACTGCCCGGCCCTGAGCACCAGACTCCTGGCTGAGGCTGGCATCACTACGTGCCAGGCCGATGGCTGTCCAGCCCCCAGAACGGGGCCTGGTAAGAGCAGGTGTGCAAGCAAGTGATAAGTAATAAGTGAACAAATCAAGTCCTAAGTGGAAAACCGCTTAGCTCAGCTC
The DNA here is from genome assembly GCF_000151845.1 of Pteropus vampyrus. Taxonomy (NCBI): domain Eukaryota; kingdom Metazoa; phylum Chordata; class Mammalia; order Chiroptera; family Pteropodidae; genus Pteropus; species Pteropus vampyrus. Next base: position 2,385 of record NW_011918812.1, on the reverse strand, counting down.
CTTTGTCCGAGTTTTAAAATCCAAAAAGCTCAGGAAACAAACAGTTTTTCCTTACTCAAGGCTCTTTGTGGTCCCCGTGGCCCACTCAGCGTAAATGTCTGTGTACGCAGCTGCAGACACGTGGGCGACCTTGAGTGGGGGCTTCTGTCAGGCCCCCGGGTGGTGTTATTAAGTATAGGATTCAGAAACGACCTTATTTTTCTAAAATATATATATACTTTTAATCTGAATTCTGAACCACCGGGGGCGCAGGGGGATGCGAGAAGCCATGGTGGGCCTGTGGTCAGTTTGGACCATGAGGCCGGGCAGGGCATGTCCAGTGTGCAGGCCCCTTCGACACGTTATCAGCCCGAGACCCGGCTACGAGATGCCCAGACGACGGCCTTGGGCGGCGCTCCTGGGACCACGCGTGCCCACGTCTGCACTGCCCCGTGCTCTCTCTTCAGGGGCAGGGGTTTGCCCCTCGTCTGTGAAAGGCCGCTTGGGGAAGTGGCAGATCCGGACGGGATTTTCACCCGCTTCGGGCTGCCTCCACTCCACCGCGACTCCTGTCACTTGCCGCCACCGTGGGTTGTCGTCAGTGGAATGTCGTCGAATAGCACAGATTTCGAAAGGCACGAAAAGAGCAGAGCAGGTGTCACCCCCACCTGCCGGTCCCCAGACCCGGATTCTGCTCCCCGGGGGCCTCTCTGTCATGGCTTCTAGTCCGAGTGGATTTGTCAGGACATGGACAAAATGGAAGCGTTTTCACGACGGCATGAGAAAGGGAGGGGGCTTTGGGGCCTGGGGCTCGCTCACAATGACCCCGGGGTCAGCGTCACCGACGATTCCCACACGGTCCCACTCGGGTCCAGCTTGTCCGTTCAGACGTGTTTCGCACACACCGCCAGCGTAGCCTCTTCCTATGACTCCAGTTCTTCCAAAACTGACACGGACCAGAGGGAGATCAGCCGTGTTCTGGGAGTTACATTGACCCCAATCTTCAGTCATCCGTTTTGCTATTTTTACTCAGGATTCATTATTTTCTTATTAATCCAATTAGCATCTCGTTTACCGATACCTTGTTTTTCAATTTGCAGCTTCGGCTAAAGCTCGGGGAGGAGTTCACGGCTCCGTTTCTCCTCCCTCGTTACTGCCAAATAATTAGCCAGGGAGCGTCCCTGATGAAAAATTAAGGGCCCAGGAGCAAGTCGGAGCACGCCTTCCCCGAAAGGGAAAAAAACCACGGAGGCTCCTAATGGGGGATGTTGGTCACCGAGGCAGGAAGCAGAGAGTGTGGGGGTGGGGCTCACCCCTGAGAGCGGGGTCACAGCTCGCTAGCTGCCAGGGGCCTCCTCGACTCCCGTCCTGACGGCCAGCGCCTTTCTACGCGGTTGCTGTCGTCTGGGGAGCCATGCTGAGCCTGCCTCGTGGAGTGACAGCGGCGTCACAGAGAGGCACAGTGACGGGCGGCCCCGGGAAGTGGGGCGGTGTGATTTGTCTACTTTGTCACGTGTCCTGCCAGGGACACCCGTTCCCCGCTGCGGCCCTGGGGCATCTGGGGGCTGCTGCAGAAGCGAGACCGCTCCCTGTGGCCAGAGACCCTTCAAGCCACCCGCCCCCACATCACCGCACAGGCGGGGCGGGGGAGGGCAGGAGCGGGGCCAGGCCGCACCCCCCCAGGGAGTGTGCAGGAGCAGACTCTGTCTGGCAGGGGGCACCACTCCGGGGAGCCCCGAGGTGCAAAAGAGAACCCCCAGGGCTTTCTCGCTTGTGTCAGCCCAACAGAGGGAACGAGGCTCAGGAAGTCACCTCTCAAGACCCAGGAAAACAGGTGTGTGTAGGGGGGCGGGGGAGAGGGGACAACTTGCCTGCTCACTTTGAAGGGCACAGTGCAACACAGGTGTCCCTCGCCCAGGAGAAGCCACCTGCCCAATTAGCCAGAGGCTTCCCCAGATACCTGCCCCCCCCCCCGGGGCCTGGTACCTCAGAGCAGCAGGTGAGTAATTAGCGCCCCCCACCCTCTGCACAGCGCCCCCCCCGCCCGTCCCCTCCAGGGGTGATTCACCAGCTGGCACTGGGTGGGGACGTCGGGAACAGGTTCTTCCCACTCACAGCCACCCAGACCAGGGTCACAGAAAAGGCCTCCGAGGCTGCACCGGGCACCCTGCCCCATGAGGCCCTCCCTGACCCCTGGCTGGAGGGTGGGGGGTGCGCAAGGCCCAGGCCTTCCATGCCTGCCCGGTGACAGAGGGGGCGAGACCAGCCTTTTCCGGGCACCTCACGTCTGCCCTGGGTCGTTCTCAGGGGTCCCCGAGGACCACTCACAGGAAAGAATGGCTGGGGCCACCCCGGAGAGCGGCAGCAGGGGCTCCTACGCCGTAGCAGCTGGCCCGTGACCCTCCT
>NW_011918811.1:0-1170 GCF_000151845.1 Pteropus vampyrus | reverse complement strand
TTGCTAGCCTATCTAAATAGAGAAAAAAATTCTCACCATTTTGCTTTCATGAATGCAAATATTTATATTCTGAGGATAACCACATTTAGCAGGCATACCAGAAAATAATATTTTTTAAATTAGGAAGAAATATACAGGCAAATCTGAGAAAAGATTGGAGGTAATATTGACCTACTCAGTGGGATTCAAAGAATCCCTAGCAAATGTACTTGAATATTATAAAGTCATCAGTCTTTTTTAAAAGCCCCTTTTCATGCATTTTCCTCTCTTCATAGTTAATAGGGTAAAGAAAATTAAAGCAAACCATTTGCAGATGAAAGATATTAACTGAAACTCACGTGAGTAGAAGTAAGAGAGTTAGAGCTTAACTTGTTTTCCTCAGTGACACTTACTACCAGAGATGCTTCATTAGAAAGATCTTGTGGGAGAACCGGTTCTGGCGTCATACAGACAAAATCAAACCTCGTTTTCTGAGAATTGGAGGCATACAGATTGTAAGAATAAGGTAAAGTTCCCTCGCTGTAGTTGGGAGAAACTCCTGGTCCAGTCTTAGAACAGAGACCAGCCTGAAAGCAGCCCCAGGCGGCCGGGTTAGAGGGGCGTCGCAGGCGCAGGGCAATGGCCAGAATCACAGCGAGAAGAAAGAGCACGGAGACCAAGGCCAAGGCCACTACCAGGTAAAACTGCAGCTCAGCTTGGGGATCAGAGGGCATAGGACGGTCGCTGAGATCCGGTAGCGCCTCTTGTAGGCTGTCGGCGAAGACCAGGAGCAGCGTGGCTGTGGCCGAGAGGGGTGGCTGTCCCCCATCGCGCACAGCGACCAGCAGGCGCTGGCGGGCAGCGTCCCTGTCGCCCAAAGCGCGCGCCGTGCGCACCTCGCCCGTGCGCAGCCCCAAGCTGAACAGTCCGGGCTCGCTGGCCTGCAGCACGTGGTAGGACAGCCAGGCGTTGTGTCCCGAGTCCGCGTCCACCGCCACCACCTTGGTGACCAGGTAGCCGGGCTGCGCGGCGCGCGGCACCGTGTCGAAGAGCGCCGAGCCGTCGGGCCCCAGCGTCGGGTACAGCACCCTAGGCGCGTTGTCGTTGCGGTCGCCCACCAACACGCGCAGGCTCACGTTGGCGCTGAGCGCGGGCGAGCCCTGGTCGCGGGCCTGCAGCGTCAGCTCAAAG
>NW_011918810.1:0-1263 GCF_000151845.1 Pteropus vampyrus | reverse complement strand
CCCCCCCCCCCCCCCGGCTCCTGGGCTCTTCCCTGTGCATGGAAGGGGCCGCCCAGGACCCTTCTCCGCCCCATGCCCCTCCTTAGCTGGCAGCCTCATGCCCAGTGGGCCATTCTTTACCCCCGTCTGCAGTAAGACTGAGAACTGGTGGGTTCCCAGTGGGTCTCGCGGACCCAATCCCCTGAGGTGTCCTGTCACTCAGCCCTGCCAGGTCCACTGTGTCCCATGTCCACCCTGTGACCTCATTTGGGCCCTGTTTCCAAATGTAGGGCTTCGGGTAGGAATTTGGAGGGACACAATTCAGTCCAAAACAGACTGTGCTCGGACTGCAGGCTCCTTGGGACAGGCCTCTGACTGACCCTGTCACCGCTGTACCCCAGTTCCTAGGGTGCAGCAAGTGCCCCCCAAGTTCTGTGGGGCCGAAATCCTGTGAGGAGAGCGGGGAGTCCGCCTTGGCCTCAGGGACACAGGGTGCTGCATGACTAATCCCAGGTCCTGAGGGCGGGTGGGATGCAGAGCAAGGCTGGGCACGGCTATGGCTGTGGCTATGGCTGGCTGCTGGGGGCCCTGGTCAGCTGGCTGCAGCCCCCAGTGTCCACCGTCCCTCCTCCTGCCCTTCTGACTATGGGTGCTTTCTCATTCCTCCCGGTCATCAGCCTCTGAGCCTGACAGCGCCCCGGCAGCACTTAGGATGCTTGAAGGCCAGGTGGGGCCCTCTGCCCACCCTAGGTCCCCGGCCTGGACCGGGGCAGGGGTGGGGTGGGCACTGCTGAGACTGCAGGAGGTCGGGGAGCCCTCTGGGCAGGGTGCAGCGTCCTGTCGGAGGCGAGGCACCCCGTGCCTGTTCCTCAGGCCCTGTTCGGTGCAGCGCAGGGAGGGCGTGGCCTCTGGGGTGCTCAGCGGGTCAGGGCCCCCTTCTTCCTTCCCATCGCTTCGCCGGTACTGGGATGCAGGGCTTCTGCTGGCAGAGGGTCTGAGGCCTCAAGGTTCTGCAGCACCAGATGCACAGGGACACGGCAGGGTGGCTTCCGCGGGCCACCAGCTGCGCCCCGGCCCCGCCCCGGGCTCGGCCCCTCTGCAGTGAGAGGTGCCGGCTGCGCCCGGGGTGCACCTGCCGCTCTGTGCGCAGCGGGGCGCGGGGCGGGCAGTGCTGTCCTTCACTCCGCGCGCGCGTGGACACTGCCGGGCTTTACCGTGAGCTCGCTGTAGATTCTCGGCGCACGGAACCGCGGTGAGCGTGACACGCCGCCGCGTCAGCGCAGG
>NW_011918809.1:0-1721 GCF_000151845.1 Pteropus vampyrus | reverse complement strand
GTGGGTTGAGTGTCTATGTTTAGATCACAGTATATAATGTTCAATGGCTCTTATTCCTAATCTTAATGACATTTCTATCACCAAGATCGACCTCAGGAGGCTTGTACATCTCTCTCCAGATGACTTGATTGGGTCACAGTGGTGAAATTTGGGCATTTACAGCTCCCGTGTTGGAAGCGATGACCGCCAGGGCGGGCACCCTGCTGAGAGGAGCTGTCCAGCCCTTAACAGTAAATCCCTCAGGGCCTCCAAGGGCGAGACTGCCGCCTGGCCGCTGGGGGTCCTCTCGGAGGCCAGCCCGAGGCCCATCCTTCCCCGTGTCTGTTTTGCAGGCACCGAGGCCTGTGCCTGCTGGAGGGTCCAGGACGCAGGTGTGGGGGGTCCAGGGCGTGAGTGGGCACAGAGGGGGTCCAGTATGCCGGCACCGTGGGCGTCAGCGGGGGAAGGTCCAGGACGCGAGGGGGCGTTCTGGGCGCACTGGGGGGCCGTTCTGGGCGCAGGTGCAGGGGTCCAGGGTGCAGGTGCAGGGGGTCCAGCGTGTGGGCACTGTGGGGGTTCTGGGTACGGGCACCGGGTCCAGGGCTGGGGGGCGGCGGGGCAGGAGCTCCAGCGTGTGGGCACTGTGGGGGTCCCGGGCGCGGGCACCGAGTCGGGGGCGGGGGGCAGGAGCTCCAGCGTGTGGGCACTGTGGGGGTCCCGGGCGCGGGCACTGGGTCGGGGACGGGGGGCAGGAGCTCCAGCGTGTGGGCACTGTGGGGGTCCCGGGCGCGGGCACTGGGTCGGGGACGGGGGGCAGGAGCTCCAGCGTGTGGGCACTGTGGGGGTCTCGGGGGTGGGAGGGGGTAGGAGCTCCAGCGTGTGGGCACTGTCGGGGTCCAGGGCGCGGGCCCCCGAGTCCGTGGCGTGGGCGGGGCGGCGCGGGGCGGGTTCCGACCTGCGCGCGCCCCGCAGGCATGAAGACCAAGCACGCGCTGCGCCACCACATGAAGCTGCACAAGGGCATCAAGGAGTACGAGTGCAAGGAGTGCCACCGCAAGTTCGCGCAGAAGGTCAACATGCTCAAGCACTACAAGCGGCACACGGGTGAGTCCGGGGCTCGCGCGGAGGTGGCGCCGGCGGCTCTTCTGTTTCACTCCCGCTAAGCCCGCTGTCCGGTGTCCGTGCCCTCCCACCCCCCCGGCGGTGCGGCTGAGCGGCCGCCGCCGGTCCCGAAACCTCCGCTCCCCGCAGGCGCGGTCACCCAGTCACCGCGCATGCGCAGGGGCCGGGGCGCCGCCTCTCACCCCCTCACCCGGGGGCGTTTGGCGAGACCTGCCGGTTTTGCAGTATCCTCGCCTGCTGCTCAGCCATTCCCTGTGGGTGACCGGAAAGGGGCCCAGGGGCGTGGCGCCAGCGGCCATCATGTCCGGGATGGAAGACACTGGGACATCTCAAGTGTCCATCGCTAGGCTGCGTTGTGCATCCACAGAAAACAACAATGCACCCATTCAGAACGACTAGACGTGCACATTAATTTACACAGAAGCTCATGAAAAAGCAGGAGGAAAAGCCTCTGCAACAATGAACACGATCTCATTTTTTCAGTGTTTATACATGGATAAGTGTGTGTGTGGGAGCGAGAATTAATGTAGACATCAGAACAGATGGAACTTGTCATGGACCCGGGCCCAGCTTACCTGGGCACTCCTCCCTCACTGCCCGGAGCTGTCCAGGCCAGCACG
>NW_011918808.1:0-1803 GCF_000151845.1 Pteropus vampyrus | reverse complement strand
GCGCTGAAGACACAAGGTGTGGTGAGCAAGCCACATGTCTCAGCCCCAGGGGACTCCTTGGGCCCCTACCCAGAAACCCGCTGTCCGTCCCCATTCCAACTCCTGCACTCCCGCTGGGACCCCCAGTGGCAGAGACGGGTGGGCTGTGTTCTAGTTGGATCTTAAGGTCTGTCTAGTTGGCTAAAAACCGTGCCCTGAAGACCCCTCCCGGCCACGTCTCATTCGTCCGAGGAGGTGCGGTCGCTGCGTGTGGTTTCGCGTGCTCATAAGCAGGGATAAACTAGCCTCAGCTCTCCTTCCATCCCTGATCGACATGATCGGTCAAATGAATGCAGATGAGCCGTGGCCTTCTCCTCTGTGGCGACAATCACAGTAGCAGGCAGTGTTTTTAAGTACTCGCTACCTGCCGGGCATGGGCGTCGTGTCATGGGATTCTACTCAGTCACAGAGGGCAAGCACGTACACCCTCCCCAGCTGACACATGGAGAGACTGAGCCTCCTCACTGTGTGACCTCACCGTACCTTCCAATGGGCCAGTGGCACAGCTGTGCCAGGTGTCTGCATTTTGCAGATAAGAAAGAGGCTCAGAGAGGTTGAGTGACTTTCCAGAGGTCACACAGAGCTAGCGAAGGGTGGGGCTGGGATTCAAGCCCAAACAGTGGGGCACAGAGCCCCCCCTGCTCTCTGCCCTCTCAGCTTCCAGGTGCCTTTTGGGAGGTGAGTGCAGAGGGGTGGGAAGTTTTACTGCGTGACAGGGCTCTCAGAGGCCTTGGCTCACCTGCAGCCAAGTGTCAGGTTTCAGCTGTAACTCCCCCAGGAGCTGCCCTCAGTCGCTGTGACCTCCCCAACCAGAGAGGCCAGGCCAGAGGCCAGCTTGCATGTGGCTGTGGGCCCCTCTCCCTCCTGGCACCAGGTCCTCGGCCTCCAGATCTTCCCGGAGGCCTGGGAGCTGACTGTCCATAGAGCCTGGGTCCACGGCCCAGAACCACCGAGCTGGATTTCGGAGGTTGGCAGACTCAGCGGGAAGCAGGAGGAGCCAAGGGAGAAAAACGGCAACGTTTTTCCCCTTCTCGTCTCGGACTCATGCCTTTTACCCAGTATTTAAGGAGCGAAGTGTTTATTTAATAAACTCCAAAGCTGTGGAACCCGCTCTGGAGGCCTAGGCACAGGGAGCCCAGCTGCTCGCCGTAGAGCAGGCACGGCCAGCAGTACTTTGCCTGAGTTACCTCGTTTCATCTGCACAATCACCCTGTCAAGTAGATACGTGATCGATATCACTGTTATCAATATCCTCATCTTCATCACCACCATCACCATCACCACCATCACCATCATCACCATCACCATCACCATCACCATCATCACCATCACCATCATCACCATCATCACCACCATCACCACCATCACCACCATCACCACCATCACCACCATCACCATCATCATCATCACCATCACCATCACCATCACCATCACCATCATCATCATCACCATCATCACCACCATCACCGTCATCATCACCATCACCATCATCATCATCACCATCATCACCACCATCACCACCATCACCACCATCACCATCATCATCACCATCACCATCATCACCATCATCATCGTCACCGTCACCATCATCATCGTCACCATCACCATCACCACCATCACCATCACCATCACCATCACCATCATCATCACCATCATCATCACCATCATCATCACCATCATCATCATCATCATCACCACCATCACACCATCACCACCATCACCATCACCATCATCATCATCAGCATCATCATCATCATCATCATC
>NW_011918807.1:0-1901 GCF_000151845.1 Pteropus vampyrus | reverse complement strand
TATATCTGGACGGGGGGGTCCTGGAGATAACCAGGCACACAGTTCGAGGTTGGGCCCAGGGGTTATTCTATGTTAACAGGCTCAGTGGTTATCAAGATGGTCACTGTTGATCAAAGACCAGGATGGGGCCACATATTGTCCAGAAGGATGCCACTGCATCCTGTGCCACCCCCGAGGTCAGGACCCACCCGGCGTCTCCCCACAATCCGGCACGTAGCACCAGCTGGGGCGGCCTGGTGCCACTCAGCCACCAGTGCCCGTGTGCTCACCGGTGAAGTGGGCTTGTCCCTGGGGCCACAGCAGCTCTCGGGAGGCCCCACGTGTGGGCCTCGGTTCCCCCATGACCAGGGGGCAGGGCTGCCATGAGACTCAAGTGGGACAAGAGACAGAGTCAGGAGGGCGGGGCCGGGCGAGGTGAGCGCTCAGCACTGTCATGCGTCCGGGGCTCCCCGGCTCGGAGTGTGAGGAGAAGGCAGGCCGCTGGGTGGCCGAGTGCCACCATTAGTCCCAGGGCCAGTCGGCCACATCTGTGTGGTGGGCTGGACCCCGTGGTGGGCGGGCGCAGGGAGGTGGAGGGCCCTGCACCCCGGCCCCGCCCCCAGCAGAGAGAGAGGCAGAGTCTGGGGTCCTTGGGCCGCCTGGAGGTCCTAGGAGGGCTGCGGAAGGGGTCGGGCTGGAGGTCCGTGTCTGTCTCTGCCCACAGGAGCACGTGCGGTGCCACGCGCCTGAGCCTGGGTGTCTGGGCCTGGGGGAGGGGCATGGATGCGTGTGTGCACGGTCGTGACCAAGATGGCATGTGGTGACAAAGTGGGCATCGGTCTGTGTGGGTGTGCATGGGCGTGCATGCGTGTGTGTGTGCACATGTGTGTGCATTGTGTTCACTCATGTGTTAAGGTCACATACGGGTGGTGGCTGTGTGAGTCCTTGTCACCGGGCGGCAGTGCGTGAGCGGCAGCCCCGAGCACACGTGTGTGCACGAGTGTAAACGCGTCCCCACTGGCCACAGCTGGCGGTCCAGTCCCGGGGGGAGCCTGGGGATGGGCGGCTGGCCGGGTGCTCCGGGCCCTCGCCCCGGGGGCAGTGACAGGCGCCTGCCAGCAGCCCCACCCACAGGGACCCCTCTCGCCCCCACAGTGCTCCGTCAACAGGACCGTGTGCACCTTCCGGAACTTCAGCAGCGTCACCCAGGCCGTGACGGAGTGGTACAGCCTGCAGGCCACCAACATCTTCTCGCAGGTGCCGACCCAGGAGCTGGCGAAGCTGAGCTACACGGGCGAGCAGGTGATCCTGGCCTGCCTGTTCGGGGCGGAGCCCTGCAGCTACAGGTGAGGCCCGGCCGCTACAGGTGGGGCCCGGCCGCCGCTGCCCTGCCTGCAGGCGCGGCGAGGGGCGCGGGAGCGTTGTAAAAACCCGCTTTGCATCGTGGGGTTGTTTGGGCTGGCGGCAAAGCTGCAGAGATCGTCGAGTTCCTTTACCTGTCTCACCTGCCGCTGCTGCCGACACGCATTGCTATGGCCATTTGTCACCACCGAGAAACCAGCGCTGGCTGGCGTGTGACCGTTAACCAAACTCGACACTTTGCTGAGATTTCATTGGCTTTTCCCGGTGACGTTTCCCTGTCCCAGAACTCCACCCAGGGGACCCCATTGCGTCCAGTGACCGTGTCTCTGTAGCCACCTCCGAGCTGGGACAGTGTCGGACTTCCTCGTCCTGGGCGACTGACGGTGTCTGGCCGGGTCCTTTGCAGAAAGTTGTTGATCTGGGTTTATGAAGACGGGCGGTTTTGGGGGACGACCATAGAGGCGAGGTGCTGTCCTCGTCACATCATTTTGGGGGGACGTGTTAGCCACGTGACACCGCCCATGATGCTGGCCCTCCCTCTTCACCTGATTCAGGTGCTC
>NW_011918806.1:0-1512 GCF_000151845.1 Pteropus vampyrus | reverse complement strand
AAGGAGAGGGAAGCCTCGAACCAGGCCCTAACCAGCGGCAAACCGTGGGTGGCATTTGGCAGGTCGGCAAAAGGAGGTACCGAATCAAGAATGGGGGTGCGGAGTGGCTGGTTTGGGCCAGACCGGACCCCAGACGCCGCGAAGAGGTGCCAGAAGGACCTGTTGGTGGGATGTTGCGAGGTTAGGGGATCCGAGGTCGCAGAGAGGGGAGCGCGAGGGATGGGATCGCGCGGCGGGTCGACCGCGGAGGGACAGGGACAAAGGCAGACGATTGGGCGGCGGGGACCACAGAGAGTTTCGGTTGCCAAGGCAGCGGGGAGAGGAGCGGAGCCGCGGTCCTCGTCCTCCGGGACCCCCGCATCCCCGGCCAGCCCGCGCTGACGTGTCAGCCGGGGACGACTCCGCCCCCCGCACCGCCCCCCGCACCGCCTCCGGCGCGTCACCGGCTCCCCGCGGCGACCACAACATGGCTGCGGCGCCCGGGCTGCTCTTCTGGCTGCTGCTGCTCGGGCCGCCCTGGCGGGTGCCGGGCCACCCGGAGCCGGACGCGAACCGGCGCTTCTCCGAGCACAAACTGTGCGCGGACGACGAATGCAGCAGTGAGTGGCCGAGGGGTCGCGGGCCGGGCGGGCAGCGGGGCGCCTGGGCGGGGGCCGTGGCGAGCCCCGGTCCCCCCCCCAGCCCGTGCCCTGCGGCTCTGCGGGCGCCCGGCCAGCCCGCCCCGGCGTCGTATTCTCCCTTTGCTGACCGAGTTGGGGGGGCTGAGGGTTGGAGGCGGCCCCCCGTTTCCCCGGGGGCAGCAACGAGCGTGCGCTCCCCCGGCCCGCCCGGCGCAGAGCAGAGATGGGGTGCGCGCCGCGCGGCCAGGGCTCCCCACGCTGCCTCCGAGCGCTTCCCTGTCCCCGCCGCGGGGACCTCGGTGGCTGCAGCCCGGGGTAGATGCGCTCGGGGCCCGGCGGGCAGTCTCCCTGCCTCCGGCTGATGGTGGAGCTGGGGAGAAGCGCCCGGCGTTGCCTCTTGGCCCTTCTACCTCACTCGGACGTGGGGCGCAACCGCCTTTGAACAGACGTTGTAGTTCAGGTTTGGGGTGAGCCCGGATCCAGGCTTGCGGCGCCTTCCCAGCTCTCCGCCCCGGCTCCTCGTCAGTCCTGTCATTTCTGTGCTTGGAAGTCTCCTTGCAGGCAGCCGGGCAGGGGGGGGGCACCAGCAAAGGCCGAAATCTGTGGTTCTGGAAAGAGGGCCGAGGATCTGCATCGGCCACCTGGGGACCCGCAGCCTCCTCTTCTTTGCGCAGGAGGCAGATCGTCCCCTGGGTATCGGACTAGGGGGTGGGGGTTGCGCAGAGCGGAGATCTCCCGACTCAGATGAAGAGTATTATTAAAGTAACCATATTAAATACTTCCAGGGTTTTAGAAACCCAGCTACCTTTAGCCTTAGTCACTTGTGGTTGTTGGAATCTCTTCCTTATGTGTTCGCCCAACCAGGATCCACACAGGCCGCCAGGCTGGGTCT
>NW_011918805.1:0-1099 GCF_000151845.1 Pteropus vampyrus | reverse complement strand
CAAAAGACAAGAGACAAGACACCATATCAGGAAGCAGATTCTTTGAAAATAAATCACTTGAAGGACTGCAATGTGGTAGGAATTGATTGAGAACAATGCAGTACGATATAGTGAAGTAACCTGCTTAAACCCTACAAACAAGTCACCACTTCTAAAAGCTCTATAAATTAGAGCACTGTGGCATCTGATTTAACCCATGAATGACTTTTAGATTAGAGGAAATAATAAATAATAATTTAATATAAAGAACTTAAGATTTAGAAACATAAGCAGTATGATGTTTTTTACTCTGAAGCAACTATCTTTTCGTCCTGCTTATGCAAGAAGGCTTTCCAATTTTGTATACCTTACTAGGTATATCTCAGACCTAAAAGCGACCACAATCATGTATACCGAAGCATTTTTACTCATCCTGTCCACTATCCAATTATAGGTTCAGAGCCAACACAGTAACACAAATGAAATAAATCTTAGGGAAAAGTCTGGTCTGCATTTTTCTGATAGGGAATCACACAGCTAGTTTTCAGGTGGTACTGGAACCAGGTCTCTAAGACGGAGCAGATGGCAAACTGTTCATACTCCACCTATGTAAATGTCAGACAAAACTGTGAGTTACTCTACAATTATTCTTTTGTGTGTGTAATTCACAGATTTAAAAAAAAGGAGTTGGTGATATATTGGAAAAAATAAAATTCTTTAAGCAGGTTTTACTATATGAATGTAAATATTTACAGTATACTTAATGTTTAGGTAAAATTGAAACCTTCAATGATCAGTATAAAAACTTAACATTTAAACTTTATAATGAACATATTACATTTTATTTTCTGAACAGATAAAAATATGCATAATTTAAAATCTTAAAATTGTATAAATATTCAATGTTTTGATAGACAGTTATGAGATTTGAGAATAATATAAAAAAAAACAAAAATAAAACCAAAATCCCAATCTCAGCATATTAATTTAGAAATTAGAATTCTATAATTCTGAATTATAAATCCTGTTGAAACGAAAGTTATAAGAGTGTTGAGATCTTGGAATCAGACCACTTTCAAAGTTTTTTAAAGGAACATTTCTTAAATATTATTTATTTAAT
>NW_011918804.1:0-2618 GCF_000151845.1 Pteropus vampyrus | reverse complement strand
AAAATTCCAACCATAATCTACTCTTGGAAATTAGTATGAGCAACGATAGGATGACTCAATTCTCTTTCAAAACTTAACGCAAAGCTAAAATAATCACACCATATGGTAATCGTACTGGCCCATGGGTAGACTTACAGATCTGGAATAGCATTGAAACTGCAGAAATGTGTCCGCCGTCTACTAGATACAGCATTCAAGATAAAAATCCATTCCCTGGCACCATCATTCCTCAATCTGATACCTAAATCGCCACCATCATTTCATAATCATCATCGAATTATTACTACGCCCCGGAAGGCCATGTCAGTTGGCCCACGTCAGTTGGCCTCCATTCACGTCCACGGTGTCTCGAGCCCGGGCTGCTGTGCATACTGCTGCTGCTAACTGGAACGCTCACCCCCGTTTCTTTTCATTTGGTCAACACCCAGCCATTCATCCGACTTTCTCTCCAATGCCACATGTCAGCAGAATCTTTCCACGACTCGCGGACGAGGTGAAGTCCTGTTATATTTTTCTCATGTCGCCAGGAGTTCATCTCTCATCACACTGAGAAGAGTTTTTATTTTCCAAGTATAGTTGGACTTATTTGATTAATAGCTCTCTCCCCACATAAAAGATAAATCCCGTAAAGGCAGAGTTTTTATATCTTACGCCTAGAGCAGTGTCTGGGACAAAGCAAGCATGCCCTAATAACGTGTGAAGTGAATGAACACAGACGAATAGCTGAGGTCATACAGATCTTCATTAATCCCCTACGTGTCCACTTACTAGTCAAGTCATTTTAAGTAATTTACTCTCCCAGCCTAGAATTCCTTCTCTGTATCAAAGGACGGATAACAACGTTCCTAGTCACGCAGTTTCTCCGTGATGTTGAGAGAGGGAACGTGGCTGAAGGTGCGCTCGCACGGTGCCTGGCGTACAGCAAGTGCTCGGGGCTCTGTCAACAGGTAGCATCCGGGCCACGTCTCGGAGCGAAGATCTGCACAACGCGCTTTGCCCGAAGCCCCAGAGCCCACAGCAGAGACTGGACTGGGCTGTTTCCCATCTCAGAGCTACTGTTACTTCACTGCTCATCAGAGGGTGAGTGCTCCAATCTCTGTTTTAAGATTACTCTGGCAGGGGAGGGCGTGTGTGTGTGTGTGTGTGTGTGCGCGCGTGTGTGTGTGCGTGTGTGTGTGTGTTGGGCACAGCCACCTCTCCACTCTAAAACCACGCCCTTGAACAGCACATCCTCCTGTTACACAATTCAGACATCCTTATCTGCGTGTCTGTGCGTGTCTGTGCGTGTCTGTGCGTGTCTGTGCGTGTGGGGTCGTTCTAATTCTAAATCGCTGTGTTGTTCCTTAAGTCACATGACACACAGGGATGATGACGATGCACACGCATGTTATAAAACACTGTCTCTGTGTTCTTATTACTCTACCGAGGAAGTCGAGCCCGATTGTGCCTTAGAAATGACTTGATGTGCAAGCAATTCGGTGAAAGGCGGCTTCTGTTCCACCTGCGTGCAGGGGTTAGGTCACCTGCTTGTTCTCTCTTCCTTCACAAGAAGGGCTTTCTGAACCCAAGGTTGTTTTACAGGAATCTGAAATAATCAGAAAGCGAGGAGAGAGAGGTCCTGGGGGCAAGCTTTGGCTGGGAGGCAGGGAGCCTGTAATTGCCGATTCCTGGTTCCTGGGACAAAAGCGGCTGCCTGACTGACTGACAGCCTGAGGAAGGAGCCTTTTCCAGGCTCCTGCCCTGGGCTTTCCACACCACCACTGACTTCTGTACTATTCCTGTGAACGGAGGGAGCATTTCTGGTCTGGGCTGCAGAAGGGGCTCTGCAAAGCTTTTCCAGCCAGTGCTGATAGCTGCCCACAATTAAAGTTATCCATCGTGGAATCTTCTTAACCGAGCTGAGCCACAGAGCCAATTTTAATTTCCTTGCCCAAGTAGGATTTTCCTCTCTCAGGTCTGCCTTTTTCTCTCTTTTTCTATTTTTTTTAAAGGGAAAGCAGCGTTATTGCCTAATTAAATCAAGGGCCAGCGCTATGACCTGGATGGTTGTGTCGACCCAAAATTCTTAGGTCGAAGCCCGAACCTCCGGTGGGGTGGTATTTGGAGCTGGAGCCCGTGGGAGGCGACTAGAATTAGAGGAGGTTGTGGAGGTGGGGTCTGGTGATACGATTACTGTCCCCACAGGAAGAGACGCGGGGGCCGAGCGGGTGGGGAGGGGGTGGGGGGGAGGGGGCTCCATAGGCATGCACAGAGTAAAGGCCATGTGACCACACGGTAAGATGGTGGCCACCTATAAGTGAACGGAAGAGGCCTCCAAAGGACATCTAGCTTGCTGACATTTTCATCTTAGATGTCCAGCCTCCAGAATCGTGAGAAGTAAATTCCCGCTGTGAAAGCCACCCGGTGTGCGGCATTTTGTGATCGTAGGCCAAACTGCCTCAGACAGATGCCAGCATCCAGTGAAAAAGATATTAAAAGACGTCACTTTTTGTGACCTCAGAGGACACTGTGGCTACTTGCTGAATCATAGGGACAGGTTGTCTTTGGTTAGCACTTCCTTCGGAGGGATTCTGCCTTCCTTTGATGGAAAGACCCTGTTGGGCCTCCTAATGACATCA
>NW_011918803.1:0-2748 GCF_000151845.1 Pteropus vampyrus | reverse complement strand
TAGCTGCATTCCTCTGTCTACTACTATTAATATGTTATAGTCTTAGGCTTATACAAGCAAGATAGGCAAAAGAATATTTTCAATATATAATAATAAATAATAATACCTTTAATTTATTAAGCATCTTTTGTGTGCCACGTACTAGGTGAACCATTCATTAGCTTCATTTGAGTGTGGCCTATTGTTTAGGTTAAGGTAATATTATCTGCTATAACAGTGAACCCTGATATCTCAATAGCTTAACACAATAGACTTAACACAATAGACAATTATTTCTTGCTACCATGAAGTACAATCTGTCATAGAAAAGAGTCTCCACTCCATACTGTCATTTGGAGACTCAAGTTGACAAATGCTCTATCATTGTAAATACATGGATTCCTAGATGACTTGGGATCAACATACAGTTAGCAGATGGGGAAAGAGAGAGAGAGAGAGAGAGAGAGAGAGAGAGAGAGAGAGAGAGAGAGAGAGAGAGAGAGAGAGAGAGAGAAGGTTCATGCTGACGGTGTTTATGGGTCATGCCTGGTAGCAGTGTGTATCACTTTTTCCCACTTTTGTTTGACTGGAATTTAGTCACATAACCTTATAGAGCTATGAGGGAGGCTGAGAAATACAGTCAAGCTGTGAGCCCAAGAGGACAGGAAAATGGATTTGGTGGATAGCTAATCTGTCTTTGCTATGTGTGTTCTTTAGTTAAAGAATAAAGTGTGTGTACATGATTTAGGGGAAACTATAAGGGAGTAGGGAGAGGAATCATTGGTTGCTCTTAACAGTCAACCAATAATCACATTATAATCTCCAAAACACTATAGTGATCCCCAGTCATTAAAAATATCAGAGAAGCATGTCTCTATAGGAACGCATGGAAATTATAAAATTTGGATAGGTAGAGGAAGGTTTGAGTGAAATATGTTCAGCAATCAATGTCATCACCCGTTTACTGCAGGACAAATCACTACGTTTGTGCCTTGGTATTTGCAACCGCCTCTATTTACCACCTTTCGAACAGTTTTATTGGTATTTATCATTAGATTTTTATTTTGAGAGAAAAATTCAGGAGAAGTGATGGGAGACAGGAAAGTGGGAAGACATACTTCCTAGACTGCCTGTCATGAAGAAAATATAAACTTAGGTTTTTTAAAAATGGCCTGTGTTCTTTGTCTACGCCTACTTTGTCTTGTTGATGGAATTTGCTAATGCTGTTGCCATTCGCCAGCCAGGGTGTCAGCTTTAGTGTACATATCGTAGGTTGTCAAGCCCTTTTGTTCTAACCCTTTAATCAGTTTTAATCAGTTTAAGCAAAAATGCGCTTATTGAGTTTTAAAAAGGTTATCGATTTGTTTATGAAAAGATACAAAAAACATTTTTGATTTGGAAAATGGGTTAAGACCTTAATATACTCTTTGGCAGTAGTAATAGTTAGAAACAGAGTAAAGAATAAGGATGAAATAACACAACACACATGCACGCATGTGTGTGTATATACATGTGTACACTCACACACACAATAAGCTGAAAATTGGCAATGCGTTTGAATGGAGGAATATCATCTTTTGGCCTTTTTCCCCAACAACTCCACATAGGAAACATCTGATTTCTTAATGAATACATATTAATGTGTATGTATATTGCAATAACAGAAAGGAACTCCTAGGCTAGGAATATTTTTACTGGCCTATTCTGAGGGACATTTTCTGACCTTGCTTGAGACTGTAGGGATTTTGGAAATATTATATCAGTCACTGGTATGATGTTACTAAAGAATGTCTGATCTTAGACACTGAAATATAGTAAAGGTAAAACTACCAGTCTATGCAATGGCTAGCTCAGCGAAATGGCTACATTTAGTTTGCCTAATGTTTCAAACAGATGCACAGTCTAAATATATTTTTTATTGAATGTTTTCTATAATGCCCTTTAAAATCTCTAATAAAACTAAAATCTGTGCACATGCTTTCTATCTCAATTTGGTGCTTACTGTTCCATGAAAGCTGAATAGGATACCATACCACTTGAGATTAGAATGGCATAATTTACAGAACTACAACTTTTGAAATAAAAGGGGCAATCATTATCATCAAAAACAAACTTCAATATTTTTCTTTAAAGTTAGAAATGTTAAGTATATCATTTTACTACTTTATGCTGCAAGATTATCAATCAATGGTTATTTACTCTAGGAAATAAATCAAGGAATAAGAATAAAAAGTAATGATCCATTAAAAGAGTTAGAGCTGTATATCATTTTAATGTTTACTTGGTAGAAATTTGAAAAATACATATTTTAAACAAATGTCTGCTAAATTCTCTTGATTATCTTTCATCTTGCATGAATTAATTAAGGATTTTAAATCTAAAGTTTGAAGGTGATAAAAGTTTAGAATATTTTATAGAAAAAAATCTGGAAAAATACATAAGTATGCACAAAATCAACATTGCTTCTTGGCAATGGAAAATCTTTCAGTCCTACAATCTTAGTATTTAACCCTTACATGTCTTTTATGGAATGGGAGAAGAAAGGACAGACCTTCATGTTTAATTTAGAGATTGACTATTTACTGTTGTTGGGCCAAGGCAACTTTAGGCCCAAACACATGGGGAATGAGCAGAATTCAAGTTGTGACACCAGAATTAAAAATGAGGACCTGTGGAAATTCTGTTCTTGGAAAACATTTTTCAATTAAAATGTCAGCTCCAGAGCCTCATACATAGACATGACGGTATGTATGTGTTTCTTAGTATGTG
>NW_011918802.1:0-2801 GCF_000151845.1 Pteropus vampyrus | reverse complement strand
TCAGCAAGCAATCCACAGATGCTGTGCTTATAGTTGCTTCAAAAAGCCACACCAGAAACCCAAAGTTGCCATGAGTGTAAGCTAGGAGCTGCTCAGCAAGGAGCACCTGACTAAGCGGAAACACACCTGGATGTAGCTTGGGTGGGGCCCGAGTTGCGGGAGGAGGGGTTTCAGGGAATCCTCTGGACTGAGTGACCTCTGTTACCCAGTTTGATGATGTCTCTGCTGCTATGGCGGCACTGAGTCCACGCACTGGGAGGGGGTAAGACTCAACAGAGGAACAATGGATACCTCCAGCACTTCTGTACAGAGAGTATCTTACCTAGACCCTCACTCTGACAACTCGGTGTCCCCCTGTGAGTCCCTCGGGCCCCCTGCGCAACGGAACCAGCACTGGTGCTCAGAGCAAGCAGGTCCATCACCGGGAGAGTCCACTCGCAGATGCGGCCCCTTTAAGAGGCGTCTGCAGCAGCCTCCGTCTCAGCCGTTCAAGACCAGGCAGCCCCGCATCCTCACCCTGTCCTACCTTCTGCTTTTGCAGGGTGATTTCTCAGATTTCTTTCTAGTTGTACGGCTTGTTCATCTAGATCCCAGGCAGTTTCCCTCGCTGCTGCTCCTTGTTTCCGTCACAACTCTGATTTGGTCGCCAGAGGGATGAACAGAGTCTCTATCATCTACACCATTTTTTTTCTCCTCTAGGTATGTATATATTTTAAATTGCTTTTAAAAGTTATGGATTATACTTAAGCAAAAATAACATCAAAAACACGCCATGCAGGGTAGCAGTTTTCACATATGGCTATATCACTTTCTAAACTTTTTTCTGTCTTGATTTTTCCCTCTTTCATTCTTTGTATATATGTGTGTATGTATGTGTGTGTGTTTTACAAATGTAATCGTATTGTATATTCTGGTTTTCAGTCTGATTTTTCTATTTATAGTCTATCTTAAATATTTTCCACATCTTTTAAATATTTTCTCCAATTAGTATGGTACTTAATATCTACTTAATATTTATATAATATTCCATTACATAGAGGATCTATAATTAACCAGTCAGCTATTGCTGGGCTCAGAGTGCTGGACACTGCATACATCTTTCTTTTTAGAGTCAAAAGGAAAATTTGTTAGAAAAGGGATAACTCCACAGACAGAGCATGGTCTCCTTTCAGAGGCAGAGAGTGAGAGAGCCTGAGAGAGATTCGGACAGAGACAATAGAGAGGGACCAGGACAGTGAGAGAGACAGGGTAAAGGCACTGAGAGGGACCCTGAGTGTACAGGGAATTCAGTTTATATCATTCTTCAGTTCCTGTGAGTTACAGTTTAAAGACTTTGTCAGCCCATTTCCTTTGATATGAACATACAGTGAGGAAGGGGAAGAGTATATAGCGTGAAAAAGTAAGAATATATAGTGTGAAAGGCCCGCTGGCAGTTCCCAGCCTTTAATCCATAGGTTCCTAGTGGTTTTAGCCACAGGGAATGACTTGGTTCTCATTTTCCCTTCACAGCTGTGGGGCATGGGCTGTCGGCAGCCCCAGCACACATCTCCCTGTGTTCGCAGGTGTCCGGGCCTGGCTGCAGGGCTGGTCAGCACATGGCAGTCTCTGAATGTGGCTTGGTTAACATTTTAATTCTTTTGCCTCCTTCCTACATTATGCTCCCCTCAAGATTTTATTCCCTTATTCCTAAGGGGATGTTGAGGGATGAAGATCTGTCTTCTGTAACTTTATCAAAGCTGAGAGAGGCCCGTAGTCCCTCAGAGCCCCGGAGGCAGAGAAGGTGAGGCCGGTCCAGCATGTAGAAGTGGCAGGAAGCCTTGCAGCCCGTCCTATTGTGACCAAAAGGTACTGCACAGTCTTTTAATTTGGAGTTTGGAGTTTGCACGGGGTCCCTCAGCAGGTCTTCTCTGCAGTTCCGATGGTGACGCCGAGTCAGGGAAGTTAAAGGAAGGAAAAGCAGACAGGCCCGGAGGAATCCTGCCCGGTTAGAGAACAAGTCTCTCACTGCCCCCGAGAAATAGGCCTTGACAATTTGCCCAAGGCCAACTGATCTGCACGTAGGGAAATGAATCCCAGCCACTTTCAGAGGGGAGGAGCCATGGGGAACTTGGGTGGGACGAGTTTATGTCCTTTGGTCCCTTAGTGGTCACTAGAAAAGATGATGCAAGACAGGGCAAATTTCCCCGAGTGGAGGGGAGACCAAGCCCTGTCTGAGAGAAGAGGGTCCTTTGGCGGAGAGTGAAGAAAGAATTAAGCACACACGCCAAAGTTAGCGTCAAAAGGAAAGTTTATTAGAGAAGGGGTAACACTCCACAGACGAGCATGGTCTCCTCTCAGGCAGAGAGAGGGGGACGGTGAGAGACAGAGGAAAGGCACTGAGAGGGACCCCTGCCTACATCTTAAAGCAGAGTTACAGTCATTTCCTTTGGACACAGTCCTAGAAGTAGGTTTGTGTGGTTAAATTCTTTTACATACTTGTACATGCTCGATTTAAAGGTCGCACAAATCTATAGCACCTACAAAATCTCCATTGCCCCACGCCCCCACTCGGATGGCATACCGTCAGTCTTTTAAGTCTGCCGGTCTCATAACTTTACACTAGTACTTTCTTATTTCTTTAATGAGTGTCTTTAATTTAATAACTTTGGTGGATGGCGTGGTTTTTTTTTTAGTGAATTACCTGTGCTCAAGTTCACTAAAAGAAGAAATCCTGTAGTACAGAGGAAAAATCCAGAGTTGAAAGAGAATTGGTTTTATATTTACAGAAACGTGCATTCAAAACAGCTTTGCCTCTTCCTTGA
>NW_011918801.1:0-36089 GCF_000151845.1 Pteropus vampyrus | reverse complement strand
AGGCTTTTGGTCCTATCTCGGTGACTGTAAGCGCTAACTAGGGAATGGCTTCCTTAGATCTCTTAGAGTTAGCTCTCTCATTTGACACACCAGGAAACTCAGCCATGGCTTGGAATAGATACCATATCACTCGAAGAACGTGAGAGAAACTTTAGCTTCACACTGGTCCAAGTTTCGAGGATAGGTATTTCACGATGCTTCCGATTTGTCTCCTTAAGTGGTCTAAACGGATTTCTTTACACAGTTGACGAAGACGTACCTGATTCCAAGGTTGTGCTTGAGCCTCAAGATTCAGCGTCAAAGGTCCAAATTCAAGACAAGAAAAAGGCGACTAGAAGGGTCGGACTGACTCGTAAGTATCAGCCTGAGAAATGAGTTCACAGTTTGATTTAAAATGTGAATATCCTAAGATAACTAAAGGACAAAAGCAAAGTTCTTCATACATTTTGTTTGCGGTCTCTGATCTCGAGACAGTTTTATACCGCTGATTCATGCGCTTAGTCTTCACCAAGCGCGATACCGCGCCAATATTTGCCTTATCAAAGGCGTCTACATTTCAGCCAACCCTGGCAGATGACCGGTCCCAAAGAAGCACGTGCTTCAGACTGACCTGTGTCAGTGTCTCTGTGCGGTAGGCTCCAAGGAGTAAATAGAGCTATCACAGAGAACAGCAAGCAGCTCAGCAACAAGCAAATGCGGGCGAGAGGGTTCCAAGTGAAGGCAAGATGGATGTCCCTTAGGAGGTCTTCCAGAGCATACCGTAACCGCAGGACATTCTGCCAGAACGTGGCAGTTCATGCGAGTGATGTGTCTGATACTTAGTACATGTCTAGGCCAACAATACATGCATGCAATGGTCGAGGCAATGACGAGCGAATCCTCCAATGGGGCTGGCTTGGAGAAACTTTTCTCTTGGTAGCGGTGGCCCCCAACCAGAGAACATCATATGTTGGCCCTTCATGCTGGTGCTAGTGTTTGTGAGGATCGCACTTGTCAGTGCGTCGGCACCAAAAAGGCCCGAGAAGTCCAGCATTGTTTCACGTGTCCGTTGATCTCTATCATTGCCACGGTTCCTCATATTTTTGGAGGCACGGCTGCCAGCGTATAACCGCTAGTCTTATTTATTTTTGAAGGCTGGAACTGGGGTAAAAGTATATGCGTTGCTGTGGTCCATATCGAGATTCAATGGTGCAGGTAGAGGGACTAGGGCTTAGTATTCATAGTGACCGGCACTCAGACGGCCCTAGCTGGGGTTACGTGTCGAGTCTGCCACGGCCCATGATCTGAGCATGAGTACATTGGTGAAGTCTATCAGTCTATCCACTTGAGACCACACTGTGTGGTAAGCAGGCCCGTAGTTCTTTCCACGGCCCACATCATCAGCAGGGGGCTCATGATTACCAATTTGACATCGCTCTTTTGCGCGGGGAAGAGGCAATGGCGCTTGCCTGGAAATGTGTGAATGAAGACCCGATTTTGTCAGAACCGATTGATACGTCCCATGAGACATTTTCGTTGACCTCTGGAATCGTCGGGTTGACAAAAGCAGATCTGGAAATCTGAGTGTTTGCAACAGTCTTGCTCTAGGTTGTTCTCGGTCCCATGCGGGTGGAAGAGGCCTCCAGAGTGGCTTACTGGGACACACTGCACTTTCTGAAAAAGCGGTCATCCATGTTTCTCAGTGTGAAAACTCACCACGGGTGGGCCAAAATTGTTGGAGCCCAAATAGAGCTAGCGGAGGACGGAGATGGTCTTGGTGTTTGCATCCTTTTATGTTCCTTAATATCGTCCTCCCCTTCTTTATGCACAATGGCCGCTGTCAGCACACTCGGAAATCAAAGGACTCTTGTGATGTAGCTCAGGAAATGTCATTCTCGCTCACTAAGTTTACCAAGGTTGCCTCTTGCGTGGTGCAGGCAACCTCCCCAAGTCTGTCAGGTCTCTTCAGGTCACTGAGCAACGTGATTCCAAAGGACTTTACGTTGCCTTTCATTAAAGGCGTGAGTGTCAACGGCTAGTGGGGACATGTGCTGTCCATCAGTTTCAGGCCTCTGAGCTCGCAAGATCCAGAGTGTGTGACCCAGGTTGCAGAGTCCTCTGGCTTTTGGTCCTATCTCGGGGAACTGTAAGCATTAACTAGGGAACTGCTTCCTTAGCTCTCTTAGAGTTAGGTCTCCCTTTTGACTCAGCGGGGAACCTCGGTCAGAGTGGGGAATGTGTCCTATGTAACTCTCTGAAAATGAGGGCAACTTTTGCGGCCTCCTTGTACAAATTTGAAGTATAGGTATTTGACAATACTTCTGATTGTTCTCCTAAGTGGTCTAAATGGATTTCCTTATATAGCTGATGAAGAAGTACCTGATTCCAAGGTTGTGCCTGAGACCCGAGAGTCAGTGTCAAAGGTCCAATTCGAAGACAGGAAAAGGGGGTCCCGACGGGACGGACTGATTCGTAAGTATCAATATGAGAAATGAGTTCATAGGTTGACTTAAAGTGTGAATATCCTAAGACAACTAAAGAACAAAAGCAAAGTTCTTCTTGCATTTTTGTTAGAGGTCATTGATCCGGAGACTGTTTTATACCTCTGATTCGTGTGCTTAGTCTTCAGCAAGGGCAATGAGCCGCCAGTAATTGCCTCATCAAAGGTGTGTACATTTGCGCCAACGCTGGCAGATTACTGGTTCAAGAGAAACACGTGCTTCAGACGGACCTGTGTCAGTGTCTCTTTGCAGTAGGTTCCCAGGAGTACTAGAGCTATCACAGAGAACGGAAGCTCAACAACCGAATGCGGATGGGAGGGTTCCAGGTGAAGGCAAGAGGGGCGCCCCTTAGGAGGTCTTCCAGAGCACACCGTAACCACAGGACATTCTGCCGGAACGTGGCAGTTAATGCGAGTGATGTGTCTCATACATAGTACATGTCTAGGCCCACAGTGCATGCATTCAATAGTCGAGGCATTAACAATTGAGACTCTCTTAGGCAGGCTCGGACAAAATTTACTCTTGGCAGTCGTGGCCGCAAAGCAGAGAACATTATGTCTTGGCCCTTCATGCTGGTGCTAGTGTTCGTGGGGATCAGAGTTCTCAGTGCATGAATACCAGAAGGGTTCAAGAAGTCCAGCAGTCTTTCACCGGTCCGTGGATCTCTATCTTTACCGCAGTTCCTCACAGTTTTGGAGGCACGGCTGCCAGCGTATAACCGGCAGTCTTACGCATTCTTGAAAGCTGGAACTGGAGCGAATGTATATGCGTCTTGTCTGATTCATATCGAGATTCAGTGGTGGAGGTAGAGGGCCTGGTACTTATTATTCACCGTGACCAGCACCCAGAGGACCCTAGTTGGGGCTACAAGTCGAGTGTTCCATGGTCCGTCATCTGACCATGCGTACCCTGGTGAAGAGACTCTCAATCTATCGCTTTGAGACCCTTTGGTGTGGCATTGAGACCCACAGGTCTTTGGCAAGGCCTTTGTCCACATCATCAGCAGGGGGCATATGATTACCACTTCTACGTCAGTCTTCTGAGCGGCAGAAGTCAATGGTGCATGCCTAGAAATTTGTGAGTTAAGATCTCATTTTGTCGAAACCGATTGACACGTCTTATGAGAAAGCTTCATTGGCCTCGACCACCATGGGATTGACAAGAGCAAATCTAGAATTCTGAGTCTTTGCAACGGTCTTGCCGTCCGTTGCTCTCAGTCCCTTGTGTACAGAAGAGGCCACCAGAATGGCTCTCCGGGAAACTGCACTGTCTGGAAAGGTAGTTACCCATGGTTTTCAGTGTGGCAACTCGCCCACCTCGTGTGGGCCCAAACTGTTGGAGCCCAAATAGTGCTCGGCTGAGGACGGTGATGGTCCTAGGATTGCATCCTTTTATACTCCTTACTATTTTCCTTCACTTCTTTAGGCAAAGTGGCCACTGTCAGCACACCCTGAAATCGAAGGTCTCTTGTGATACAGCTCACGAGGTGTCATTCTCACTCATTAAGTTTAAGAAGGTTGCCTCTTTCGTCATGCGGGCAACCTCCCCAAGTCTGTCCGGTGTCTTCAGGTCACTGAGCGGTGCGATTGCAAAGGACTTTACATTGTCTTTCATTAAAGGCATGAGCGTCAGCCGCTTGTGGGCACATGTGCTGTCCATCGGTTTCAGGACTCAGAGCTCGCAAGATGTCACAGAGTACGACCCAGCTTGCAGAGTCCGCTGGCTTTTGGTCCTATCTCGGTGAACTGTAAGCGCTAACTAGGGAATGGCTTCCTTAGATCTCTTAGAGTTAGCTCTCTCATTTGACACACCAGGAAACTCAGCCATGGCTTGGAATAGATACCATATCACTCGAAGAACGTGAGAGAAACTTTAGCTTCACACTGGTCCAAGTTTCGAGGATAGGTATTTCACGATGCTTCCGATTTGTCTCCTTAAGTGGTCTAAACGGATTTCTTTACACAGTTGACGAAGACGTACCTGATTCCAAGGTTGTGCTTGAGCCTCAAGATTCAGCGTCAAAGGTCCAAATTCAAGACAAGAAAAAGGCGACTAGAAGGGTCGGACTGACTCGTAAGTATCAGCCTGAGAAATGAGTTCACAGTTTGATTTAAAATGTGAATATCCTAAGATAACTAAAGGACAAAAGCAAAGTTCTTCATACATTTTGTTTGCGGTCTCTGATCTCGAGACAGTTTTATACCGCTGATTCATGCGCTTAGTCTTCGCCAAGTGCGATACCGCGCCAATATTTGCCTTATCAAAGGTGTCTACATTTCAGCCAACCCTGGCAGATGACCGGTCCCAAAGAAGCACGTGCTTCAGACTGACCTGTGTCAGTGTCTCTGTGCGGTAGGCTCCAAGGAGTAAATAGAGCTATCACAGAGAACAGCAAGCAGCTCAGCAACAAGCAAATGCGGGCGAGAGGGTTCCAAGTGAAGGCAAGATGGATGTCCCTTAGGAGGTCTTCCAGAGCATACCGTAACCGCAGGACATTCTGCCAGAACGTGGCAGTTCATGCGAGTGATGTGTCTGATACTTAGTCCATGTCTAGGCCAACAATACATGCATGCAATGGTCTAGGCGATGACGAGCGAATCCTCCAATGGGGCTGGCTTGGAGAAACTTTTCTCTTGGTAGCGGTGGCCCCCAACCAGAGAACATCATATGTTGGCCCTTCATGCTGGTGCTAGTGTTTGTGAGGATCGCAGTTGTCAGTGCGTCGGCACCAAAAAGGCCCGAGAAGTCCAGCATTGGTTCACGTGTCCGTTGATCTCTATCATTGCCACAGTTCCTCATATTTTTGGAGGCACGGCTGCCAGCGTGTAACCGCTAGTCTTATTTATTTTTGAAGGCTGGAACTGGGGTAAAAGTATATGCGTTGCTGTGGTCCATATCGAGATTCAATGGTGCAGGTAGAGGGACTAGGGCTTAGTATTCATAGTGACCGGCACTCAGACGGCCCTAGCTGGGGTTACGTGTCGAGTCTGCCACGGCCCACGATCTGAGCATGAGTACATTGGTGAAGTCTATCAGTCTATCCACTTGAGACCACACTGTGTGGTAAGCAGGCCCGTAGTTCTTTCCACGGCCCACATCATCAGCAGGGGGCTCATGATTACCAATTTGACATCGCTCTTTTGCGCGGGGAAGAGTCAATGGCGCTTGCCTGGAAATGTGTGAATGAAGACCCGATTTTGTCAGAACCGATTGATACGTCCCATGAGACATTTTCGCTGACCTCTGGAATCGTCGGGTTGACAAAAGCAGATCTGGAAATCTGAGTGTTTGCAACCGTCTTGCTCTATGTTGTTCTCGGTCCCATGTGGGTGGAAGAGGCCTCCAGAGTGGCTTACTGGGACACACTGCACTTTCTGAAAAAGCGGTCATCCATGTTTCTCAGTGTGAAAACTCACCACGGGTGGGCCAAAATTGTTGGAGCCCAAATAGAGCTAGCGGAGGACGGAGATGGTCTTGGTGTTTGCATCCTTTTATGTTCCTTAATATCGTCCTCCCCTTCTTTATGCACAATGGCCGCTGTCAGCACACTCGGAAATCAAAGGACTCTTGTGATGTAGCTCAGGAAATGTCATTCTCGCTCACTAAGTTTACCAAGGTTGCCTCTTGCGTGGTGCAGGCAACCTCCCCAAGTCTGTCAGGTCTCTTCAGGTCACTGAGCAACGTGATTCCAAAGGACTTTACGTTGCCTTTCATTAAAGGCGTGAGTGTCAACGGCTAGTGGGGACATGTGCTGTCCATCAGTTTCAGGCCTCAGAGCTCGCAAGATCCAGGGTGTATGACCCAGGTTGCAGAGTCCTCTGGCTTTTGGTCCTATCTCGGTGAACTGTAAGCATTAACTAGGGAACTGCTTCCTTAGCTCTCTCAGAGTTAGGTCTCCCTTTTGACTCAGCGGGGAACCTCAGTCAGAGTGGGGAATGTGTCCTATGTAACTCTCTGAAAATGAGGGCAACTTTTGCGGCCTCCTTGTACAAATTTGAAGTATAGGTATTTGACAATACTTCTGGTTGTTCTCCTAAGTGGTCTAAATGGATTTCCTTATATAGCTGATGAAGAAGTACCTGATTCCAAGGTTGTGCCTGAGACCCGAGAGTCAGTGTCAAAGGTCCAATTCGAAGACAGGAAAAGGGGGTCCCGACGGGACGGACTGATTCGTAAGTATCAATATGAGAAATGAGTTCATAGGTTGACTTAAAGTGTGAATATCCTAAGACAACTAAAGAACAAAAGCAAAGTTCTTCTTGCATTTTTGTTAGAGGTCATTGATCCGGAGACTGTTTTATACCTCTGATTCGTGTGCTTAGTCTTCAGCAAGGGCAATGAGCCGCCAGTAATTGCCTCATCAAAGGTGTGTACATTTGCGCCAACGCTGGCAGATTACTGGTTCAAGAGAAACACGTGCTTCAGACGGACCTGTGTCAGTGTCTCTTTGCAGTAGGTTCCCAGGAGTACTAGAGCTATCACAGAGAACGGAAGCTCAACAACCGAATGCGGATGGGAGGGTTCCAGGTGAAGGCAAGAGGGGCGCCCCTTAGGAGGTCTACCAGAGCACACCGTAACCACAGGACATTCTGCCGGAACGTGGCAGTTAATGCGAGTGATGTGTCTCATACATAGTACATGTCTAGGCCCACAGTGCATGCATTCAATAGTGGAGGCATTAACAATTGAGACTATCTTAGGCAGGCTCGGACAAAATTTACTCTTGGCAGTCGTGGCCGCAAAGCAGAGAACATTATGTCTTGGCCCTTCATGCTGGTGCTAGTGTTCGTGGGGATCAGAGTTCTCAGTGCATGAATACCAGAAGGGTTCAAGAAGTCCAGCAGTCTTTCACCGGTCCGTGGATCTCTATCTTTACCGCAGTTCCTCACAGTTTTGGAGGCACGGCTGCCAGCGTATAACCGGCAGTCTTACGCATTCTTGAAAGCTGGAACTGGAGCGAATGTATATGCGTTTTGTCTGATTCATATCGAGATTCAGTGGTGGAGGTACTTATTATTCACCGTGACCAGCACCCAGAGGACCCTAGTTGGGGCTACAAGTCGCGTGTTCCATGGTCCGTCATCTGACCATGCGTACCCTGGTGAAGAGACTCTCAATCTATCGCTTTGAGACCCTTTGGTGTGGCATTGAGACCCACCGGTCTTTGGCAAGGCCTTTGTCCACATCATCAGCAGGGGGCATATGATTACCACTTCTACGTCACTCTTCTGAGCGGCAGAAGTCAATGGTGCATGCCTAGAAATTTGTGAGTTAAGATCTCATTTTGTCGAAACCGATGGACACGTCTTATGAGAAAGCTTCATTGGCCTCGACCACCATGGGATTGACAATAGCAAATCTAGAATTCTGAGTCTTTGCAACAGTCTTGCCGTCCGTTGCTCTCAGTCCCTTGTGTACAGAAGAGGCCACCAGAATGGCTCTCCGGGAAACTGCACTGTCTGGAAAGGTAGTTACCCATGGTTTTCAGTGTGGCAACTCGCCCACCTCGTGTGGGCCCAAACTGTTGGAGCCCAAATAGTGCTCGGCTGAGGACGGTGATGGTCCTAGGATTGCATCCTTTTATATTCCTTACTATTTTCCTTCACTTCTTTAGGCAAAGTGGCCACTGTCAGCACACCCTGAAATCGAAGGGCTCTTGTGATACAGCTCACGAGGTGTCATTCTCACTCATTAAGTTTAAGAAGGTTGCCTCTTTCGTCATGCGGGCAACCTCCCCAAGTCCGTCAGGTGTCTTCAGGTCACTGAGCTGTGCGATTGCAAAGGACTTTACATTCTCTTTCGTTAAAGGCATGAGCGTCAGCCGCTTGTGGGGACATGTGCTGTCCATCGGTTTCAGGACTCAGAGCTCGCAAGATGTCATAGAGTACGACCCAGCTTGCAGAGTCCGCTGGCTTTTGGTCCTATCTCGGTGAACTGTAAGCGCTAACTAGGGAATGGCTTCCTTAGATCTCTTAGAGTTAGCTCTCTCATTTGACACACCAGGAAACTCAGCCATGGCTTGGAATAGATACCATATCACTCGAAGAACGTGAGAGAAACTTTAGCTTCACACTGGTCCAAATTTCGAGGATAGGTATTTCACGATACTTCCGATTTGTCTCCTTAAGTGGTCTAAACGGATTTCTTTACACAGTTGACGAAGACGTACCTGATTCCAAGGTTGTGCTTGAGCCTCAAGATTCAGCGTCAAAGGTCCAAATTCAAGACAAGAAAAAGGCGACTAGAAGGGTCGGACTGACTCGTAAGTATCAGCCTGAGAAATGAGTTCACAGTTTGATTTAAAATGTGAATATCCTAAGATAACTAAAGGACAAAAGCAAAGTTCTTCATACATTTTGTTTGCGGTCTCTGATCTCGAGACAGTTTTATACCCCTGATTCATGCGCTTAGTCTTCACCAAGCGCGATACCGCGCCAATAATTGCCTTATCAAAGGTGTCTACATTTCGGCCAACCCTGGCAGATGACCGGTCCCAAAGAAGCACGTGCTTCAGACTGACCTGTGTCAGTGTCTCTGTGCAGTAGGCTCCAAGGAGTAAATAGAGCTATCACAGAGAACAGCAAGCAGCTCAGCAACAAGCAAATGCGGGCGAGAGGGTTCCAAGTGAAGGCAAGATGGATGTCCCTTAGGAGGTCTTCCAGAGCATACCGTAGCCGCAGGACATTCTGCCAGAACGTGGCAGTTCATGCGAGTGATGTGTCTGATACTTAGTCCATGTCTAGGCCAACAATACATGCATGCAATGGTCGAGGCCATGACGAGCGAATCCTCCAATGGGGCTGGCTTGGAGAAAGTTTTCTCTTGGTAGTGGTGGCCCCCAACCAGAGAACATCATATGTTGGCCCTTCATGCTGGTGCTAGTGTTTGTGAGGATCGCAGTTGTCAGTGCGTCGGCACCAAAAAGGCCCGAGAAGTCCAGCATTGTTTCACGTGTCCGTTGATCTGTATCATTGCCACAGTTCCTCATATTTTTGGAGGCACGGCTGCCAGCGTATAACCGCTAGTCTTATTTATTTTTGAAGGCTGGAACTGGGGTAAAAGTATATGCGTTGCTGTGATCCATATCGAGATTCAATGGTGCAGGTAGAGGGACTAGGGCTTAGTATTCATAGTGACCGGCACTCAGACGGCCCTAGCTGGGGTTACGTGTCGAGTCTGCCACGGCCCACGATCTGAGCATGAGTACGTTGGTGAAGTCTATCAGTCTATCCACTTGAGACCACACTGTGTGGTAAGCAGGCCCGTAGTTCTTTCCACGGCCCACATCATCAGCAGGGGGCTCATGATTACCAATTTGACATCGCTCTTTTGCGCGGGGAAGAGTCAATGGCGCTTGCCTGGAAATGTGTGAATGAAGACCCGATTTTGTCAGAACCGATTGATACGTCCCATGAGACATTTTCGCTGACCTCTGGAATCGTCGGGTTGACAAAAGCAGATCTGGAAATCTGAGTGTTTGCAACCGTCTTGCTCTATGTTGTTCTCGGTCCCATGCGGGTGGAAGAGGCCTCCAGAGTGGCTTACTGGGACACACTGCACTTTCTGAAAAAGCGGTCATCCATGTTTCTCAGTGTGAAAACTCACCACGGGTGGGCCAAAATTGTTGGAGCCCAAATAGAGCTAGCGGAGGACGGAGATGGTCTTGGTGTTTGCATCCTTTTATGTTCCTTAATATCGTCCTCCCCTTCTTTATGCACAATGGCCGCTGTCAGCACACTCGGAAATCAAAGGACTCTTGTGATGTAGCTCAGGAAATGTCATTCTCGCTCACTAAGTTTACCAAGGTTGCCTCTTGCGTGGTGCAGGCAACCTCCCCAAGTCTGTCAGGTCTCTTCAGGTCACTGAGCAACGTGATTCCAAAGGACTTTACGTTGCCTTTCATTAAAGGCGTGAGTGTCAACGGCTAGTGGGGACATGTGCTGTCCATCAGTTTCAGGCCTCTGAGCTCATACAAGATCCAGGGTGTATGACCCAGGTTGCAGAGTCCTCTGGCTTTTGGTCCTATCTCGGTGAACTGTAAGCATTAACTAGGGAACTGCTTCCTTAGCTCTCTCAGAGTTAGGTCTCCCTTTTGACTCAGCAGAGTGGGGAACCTCAGTCAGAGTGGGGAATGTGTCCTATGTAACTCTCTGAAAATGAGGGCAACTTTTGCGGCCTCCTTGTACAAATTTGAAGTATAGGTATTTGACAATACTTCTGATTGTTCTCCTAAGTGGTCTAAATGGATTTCCTTATATAGCTGATGAAGAAGTACCTGATTCCAAGGTTGTGCCTGAGACCCGAGAGTCAGTGTCAAAGGTCCAATTCGAAGACAGGAAAAGGGGGTCCCGACGGGACGGACTGATTCGTAAGTATCAATATGAGAAATGAGTTCATAGGTTGACTTAAAGTGTGAATATCCTAAGACAACTAAAGAACAAAAGCAAAGTTCTTCTTGCATTTTTGTTAGAGGTCATTGATCCGGAGACTGTTTTATACCTCTGATTCGTGTGCTTAGTCTTCAGCAAGGGCAATGAGCCGCCAGTAATTGCCTCATCAAAGGTGTGTACATTTGCGCCAACGCTGGCAGATTACTGGTTCAAGAGAAACACGTGCTTCAGACGGACCTGTGTCAGTGTCTCTTTGCAGTAGGTTCCCAGGAGTACTAGAGCTATCACAGAGAACGGAAGCTCAACAACCGAATGCGGATGGGAGGGTTCCAGGTGAAGGCAAGAGGGGCGCCCCTTAGGAGGTCTACCAGAGCACACCGTAACCACAGGACATTCTGCCGGAACGTGGCAGTTAATGCGAGTGATGTGTCTCATACATAGTACATGTCTAGGCCCACAGTGCATGCATTCAATAGTCGAGGCATTAACAATTGAGACTCTCTTAGGCAGGCTCGGACAAAATTTACTCTTGGCAGTCGTGGCCGCAAAGCAGAGAACATTATGTCTTGGCCCTTCATGCTGGTGCTAGTGTTCGTGGGGATCAGAGTTCTCAGTGCATGAATACCAGAAGGGTTCAAGAAGTCCAGCAGTCTTTCACCGGTCCGTGGATCTCTATCTTTACCGCAGTTCCTCACAGTTTTGGAGGCACGGCTGCCAGCGTATAACCGGCAGTCTTACGCATTCTTGAAAGCTGGAACTGGAGCGAATGTATATGCGTTTTGTCTGATTCATATCGAGATTCAGTGGTGGAGGTAGAGGGCCTGGTACTTATTATTCACCGTGACCAGCACCCAGAGGACCCTAGTTGGGGCTACAAGTCGCGTGTTCCATGGTCCGTCATCTGACCATGCGTACCCTGGTGAAGAGACTCTCAATCTATCGCTTTGAGACCCTTTGGTGTGGCATTGAGACCCACCGGTCTTTGGCAAGGCCTTTGTCCACATCATCAGCAGGGGGCATATGATTACCACTTCTACGTCACTCTT
The DNA here is from genome assembly GCF_000151845.1 of Pteropus vampyrus. Taxonomy (NCBI): domain Eukaryota; kingdom Metazoa; phylum Chordata; class Mammalia; order Chiroptera; family Pteropodidae; genus Pteropus; species Pteropus vampyrus. The sequence continues at coordinate 24,173 of NW_011918801.1, read as the reverse complement.
CTGAGCGGCAGAAGTCAATGGTGCATGCCTAGAAATTTGTGAGTTAAGATCTCATTTTGTCGAAACCGATGGACACGTCTTATGAGAAAGCTTCATTGGCCTCGACCACCATGGGATTGACAATAGCAAATCTAGAATTCTGAGTCTTTGCAACAGTCTTGCCGTCCGTTGCTCTCAGTCCCTTGTGTACAGAAGAGGCCACCAGAATGGCTCTCCGGGAAACTGCACTGTCTGGAAAGGTAGTTACCCATGGTTTTCAGTGTGGCAACTCGCCCACCTCGTGTGGGCCCAAACTGTTGGAGCCCAAATAGTGCTCGGCTGAGGACGGTGATGGTCCTAGGATTGCATCCTTTTATATTCCTTACTATTTTCCTTCACTTCTTTAGGCAAAGTGGCCACTGTCAGCACACCCTGAAATCGAAGGGCTCTTGTGATACAGCTCACGAGGTGTCATTCTCACTCATTAAGTTTAAGAAGGTTGCCTCTTTCGTCATGCGGGCAACCTCCCCAAGTCCGTCAGGTGTCTTCAGGTCACTGAGCGGTGCGATTGCAAAGGACTTTACATTCTCTTTCGTTAAAGGCATGAGCGTCAGCCGCTTGTGGGGACATGTGCTGTCCATCGGTTTCAGGACTCAGAGCTCGCAAGATGTCATAGAGTACGACCCAGCTTGCAGAGTCCGCTGGCTTTTGGTCCTATCTCGGTGAACTGTAAGCGCTAACTAGGGAATGGCTTCCTTAGATCTCTTAGAGTTAGCTCTCTCATTTGACACACCAGGAAACTCAGCCATGGCTTGGAATAGATACCATATCACTCGAAGAACGTGAGAGAAACTTTAGCTTCACACTGGTCCAAATTTCGAGGATAGGTATTTCACGATACTTCCGATTTGTCTCCTTAAGTGGTCTAAACGGATTTCTTTACACAGTTGACGAAGACGTACCTGATTCCAAGGTTGTGCTTGAGCCTCAAGATTCAGCGTCAAAGGTCCAAATTCAAGACAAGAAAAAGGCGACTAGAAGGGTCGGACTGACTCGTAAGTATCAGCCTGAGAAATGAGTTCACAGTTTGATTTAAAATGTGAATATCCTAAGATAACTAAAGGACAAAAGCAAAGTTCTTCATACATTTTGTTTGCGGTCTCTGATCTCGAGACAGTTTTATACCCCTGATTCATGCGCTTAGTCTTCACCAAGCGCGATACCGCGCCAATAATTGCCTTATCAAAGGTGTCTACATTTCGGCCAACCCTGGCAGATGACCGGTCCCAAAGAAGCACGTGCTTCAGACTGACCTGTGTCAGTGTCTCTGTGCAGTAGGCTCCAAGGAGTAAATAGAGCTATCACAGAGAACAGCAAGCAGCTCAGCAACAAGCAAATGCGGGCGAGAGGGTTCCAAGTGAAGGCAAGATGGATGTCCCTTAGGAGGTCTTCCAGAGCATACCGTAGCCGCAGGACATTCTGCCAGAACGTGGCAGTTCATGCGAGTGATGTGTCTGATACTTAGTCCATGTCTAGGCCAACAATACATGCATGCAATGGTCGAGGCGATGACGAGCGAATCCTCCAATGGGGCTGGCTTGGAGAAAGTTTTCTCTTGGTAGTGGTGGCCCCCAACCAGAGAACATCATATGTTGGCCCTTCATGCTGGTGCTAGTGTTTGTGAGGATCGCAGTTGTCAGTGCGTCGGCACCAAAAAGGCCCGAGAAGTCCAGCATTGTTTCACGTGTCCGTTGATCTGTATCATTGCCACAGTTCCCCATATTTTTGGAGGCACGGCTGCCAGCGTATAACCGCTAGTCTTATTTATTTTTGAAGGCTGGAACTGGGGTAAAAGTATATGCGTTGCTGTGATCCATATCGAGATTCAATGGTGCAGGTAGAGGGACTAGGGCTTAGTATTCATAGTGACCGGCACTCAGACGGCCCTAGCTGGGGTTACGTGTCGAGTCTGCCACGGCCCACGATCTGAGCATGAGTACGTTGGTGAAGTCTATCAGTCTATCCACTTGAGACCACACTGTGTGGTAAGCAGGCCCGTAGTTCTTTCCACGGCCCACATCATCAGCAGGGGGCTCATGATTACCAATTTGACATCGCTCTTTTGCGCGGGGAAGAGTCAATGGCGCTTGCCTGGAAATGTGTGAATGAAGACCCGATTTTGTCAGAACCGATTGATACGTCCCATGAGACATTTTCGCTGACCTCTGGAATCTTCGGGTTGACAAAAGCAGATCTGGAAATCTGAGTGTTTGCAACCGTCTTGCTCTATGTTGTTCTCGGTCCCATGCGGGTGGAAGAGGCCTCCAGAGTGGCTTACTGGGACACACTGCACTTTCTGAAAAAGCGGTCATCCATGTTTCTCAGTGTGAAAACTCACCACGGGTGGGCCAAAATTGTTGGAGCCCAAATAGAGCTAGCGGAGGACGGAGATGGTCTTGGTGTTTGCATCCTTTTATGTTCCTTAATATCGTCCTCCCCTTCTTTATGCACAATGGCCGCTGTCAGCACACTCGGAAATCAAAGGACTCTTGTGATGTAGCTCAGGAAATGTCATTCTCGCTCACTAAGTTTACCAAGGTTGCCTCTTGCGTGGTGCAGGCAACCTCCCCAAGTCTGTCAGGTCTCTTCAGGTCACTGAGCAACGTGATTCCAAAGGACTTTACGTTGCCTTTCATTAAAGGCGTGAGTGTCAACGGCTAGTGGGGACATGTGCTGTCCATCAGTTTCAGGCCTCAGAGCTCGCAAGATCCAGGGTGTATGACCCAGGTTGCAGAGTCCTCTGGCTTTTGGTCCTATCTCGGTGAACTGTAAGCATTAACTAGGGAACTGCTTCCTTAGCTCTCTCAGAGTTAGGTCTCCCTTTTGACTCAGCGGGGAACCTCAGTCAGAGTGGGGAATGTGTCCTATGTAACTCTCTGAAAATGAGGGCAACTTTTGCGGCCTCCTTGTACAAATTTGAAGTATAGGTATTTGACAATACTTCTGGTTGTTCTCCTAAGTGGTCTAAATGGATTTCCTTATATAGCTGATGAAGAAGTACCTGATTCCAAGGTTGTGCCTGAGACCCGAGAGTCAGTGTCAAAGGTCCAATTCGAAGACAGGAAAAGGGGGTCCCGACGGGACGGACTGATTCGTAAGTATCAATATGAGAAATGAGTTCATAGGTTGACTTAAAGTGTGAATATCCTAAGACAACTAAAGAACAAAAGCAAAGTTCTTCTTGCATTTTTGTTAGAGGTCATTGATCCGGAGACTGTTTTATACCTCTGATTCGTGTGCTTAGTCTTCAGCAAGGGCAATGAGCCGCCAGTAATTGCCTCATCAAAGGTGTGTACATTTGCGCCAACGCTGGCAGATTACTGGTTCAAGAGAAACACGTGCTTCAGACGGACCTGTGTCAGTGTCTCTTTGCAGTAGGTTCCCAGGAGTACTAGAGCTATCACAGAGAACGGAAGCTCAACAACCGAATGCGGATGGGAGGGTTCCAGGTGAAGGCAAGAGGGGCGCCCCTTAGGAGGTCTACCAGAGCACACCGTAACCACAGGACATTCTGCCGGAACGTGGCAGTTAATGCGAGTGATGTGTCTCATACATAGTACATGTCTAGGCCCACAGTGCATGCATTCAATAGTCGAGGCATTAACAATTGAGACTCTCTTAGGCAGGCTCGGACAAAATTTACTCTTGGCAGTCGTGGCCGCAAAGCAGAGAACATTATGTCTTGGCCCTTCATGCTGGTGCTAGTGTTCGTGGGGATCAGAGTTCTCAGTGCATGAATACCAGAAGGGTTCAAGAAGTCCAGCAGTCTTTCACCGGTCCGTGGATCTCTATCTTTACCGCAGTTCCTCACAGTTTTGGAGGCACGGCTGCCAGCGTATAACCGGCAGTCTTACGCATTCTTGAAAGCTGGAACTGGAGCGAATGTATATGCGTTTTGTCTGATTCATATCGAGATTCAGTGGTGGAGGTAGAGGGCCTGGTACTTATTATTCACCGTGACCAGCACCCAGAGGACCCTAGTTGGGGCTACAAGTCGCGTGTTCCATGGTCCGTCATCTGACCATGCGTACCCTGGTGAAGAGACTCTCAATCTATCGCTTTGAGACCCTTTGGTGTGGCATTGAGACCCACCGGTCTTTGGCAAGGCCTTTGTCCACATCATCAGCAGGGGGCATATGATTACCACTTCTACGTCACTCTTCTGAGCGGCAGAAGTCAATGGTGCATGCCTAGAAATTTGTGAGTTAAGATCTCATTTTGTCGAAACCGATGGACACGTCTTATGAGAAAGCTTCATTGGCCTCGACCACCATGGGATTGACAATAGCAAATCTAGAATTCTGAGTCTTTGCAACAGTCTTGCCGTCCGTTGCTCTCAGTCCCTTGTGTACAGAAGAGGCCACCAGAATGGCTCTCCGGGAAACTGCACTGTCTGGAAAGGTAGTTACCCATGGTTTTCAGTGTGGCAACTCGCCCACCTCGTGTGGGCCCAAACTGTTGGAGCCCAAATAGTGCTCGGCTGAGGACGGTGATGGTCCTAGGATTGCATCCTTTTATATTCCTTACTATTTTCCTTCACTTCTTTAGGCAAAGTGGCCACTGTCAGCACACCCTGAAATCGAAGGGCTCTTGTGATACAGCTCACGAGGTGTCATTCTCACTCATTAAGTTTAAGAAGGTTGCCTCTTTCGTCATGCGGGCAACCTCCCCAAGTCCGTCAGGTGTCTTCAGGTCACTGAGCGGTGCGATTGCAAAGGACTTTACATTCTCTTTCGTTAAAGGCATGAGCGTCAGCCGCTTGTGGGGACATGTGCTGTCCATCGGTTTCAGGACTCAGAGCTCGCAAGATGTCATAGAGTACGACCCAGCTTGCAGAGTCCGCTGGCTTTTGGTCCTATCTCGGTGAACTGTAAGCGCTAACTAGGGAATGGCTTCCTTAGATCTCTTAGAGTTAGCTCTCTCATTTGACACACCAGGAAACTCAGCCATGGCTTGGAATAGATACCATATCACTCGAAGAACGTGAGAGAAACTTTAGCTTCACACTGGTCCAAATTTCGAGGATAGGTATTTCACGATACTTCCGATTTGTCTCCTTAAGTGGTCTAAACGGATTTCTTTACACAGTTGATGAAGACGTACCTGATTCCAAGGTTGTGCTTGAGCCTCAAGATTCAGCGTCAAAGGTCCAAATTCAAGACAAGAAAAAGGCGACTAGAAGGGTCGGACTGACTCGTAAGTATCAGCCTGAGAAATGAGTTCACAGTTTGATTTAAAATGTGAATATCCTAAGATAACTAAAGGACAAAAGCAAAGTTCTTCATACATTTTGTTTGCGGTCTCTGATCTCGAGACAGTTTTATACCCCTGATTCATGCGCTTAGTCTTCACCAAGCGCGATACCGCGCCAATAATTGCCTTATCAAAGGTGTCTACATTTCGGCCAACCCTGGCAGATGACCGGTCCCAAAGAAGCACGTGCTTCAGACTGACCTGTGTCAGTGTCTCTGTGCAGTAGGCTCCAAGGAGTAAATAGAGCTATCACAGAGAACAGCAAGCAGCTCAGCAACAAGCAAATGCGGGCGAGAGGGTTCCAAGTGAAGGCAAGATGGATGTCCCTTAGGAGGTCTTCCAGAGCATACCGTAACCGCAGGACATTCTGCCAGAACGTGGCAGTTCATGCGAGTGATGTGTCTGATACTTAGTCCATGTCTAGGCCAACAATACATGCATGCAATGGTCGAGGCGATGACGAGCGAATCCTCCAATGGGGCTGGCTTGGAGAAAGTTTTCTCTTGGTAGTGGTGGCCCCCAACCAGAGAACATCATATGTTGGCCCTTCATGCTGGTGCTAGTGTTTGTGAGGATCGCAGTTGTCAGTGCGTCGGCACCAAAAAGGCCCGAGAAGTCCAGCATTGTTTCACGTGTCCGTTGATCTGTATCATTGCCACAGTTCCTCATATTTTTGGAGGCACGGCTGCCAGCGTATAACCGCTAGTCTTATTTATTTTTGAAGGCTGGAACTGGGGTAAAAGTATATGCGTTGCTGTGATCCATATCGAGATTCAATGGTGCAGGTAGAGGGACTAGGGCTTAGTATTCATAGTGACCGGCACTCAGACGGCCCTAGCTGGGGTTACGTGTCGAGTCTGCCACGGCCCACGATCTGAGCATGAGTACATTGGTGAAGTCTATCAGTCTATCCACTTGAGACCACACTGTGTGGTAAGCAGGCCCGTAGTTCTTTCCACGGCCCACATCATCAGCAGGGGGCTCATGATTACCAATTTGACATCGCTCTTTTGCGCGGGGAAGAGTCAATGGCGCTTGCCTGGAAATGTGTGAATGGAGACCCGATTTTGTCAGAACCGATTGATACGTCCCATGAGACATTTTCGCTGACCTCTGGAATCGTCGGGTTGACAAAAGCAGATCTGGAAATCTGAGTGTTTGCAACCGTCTTGCTCTATGTTGTTCTCGGTCCCATGCGGGTGGAAGAGGCCTCCAGAGTGGCTTACTGGGACACACTGCACTTTCTGAAAAAGCGGTCATCCATGTTTCTCAGTGTGAAAACTCACCACGGGTGGGCCAAAATTGTTGGAGCCCAAATAGAGCTAGCGGAGGACGGAGATGGTCTTGGTGTTTGCATCCTTTTATGTTCCTTAATATCGTCCTCCCCTTCTTTATGCACAATGGCCGCTGTCAGCACACTCGGAAATCAAAGGACTCTTGTGATGTAGCTCAGGAAATGTCATTCTCGCTCACTAAGTTTACCAAGGTTGCCTCTTGCGTGGTGCAGGCAACCTCCCCAAGTCTGTCAGGTCTCTTCAGGTCACTGAGCAACGTGATTCCAAAGGACTTTACGTTGCCTTTCATTAAAGGCGTGAGTGTCAACGGCTAGTGGGGACATGTGCTGTCCATCAGTTTCAGGCCTCAGAGCTCGCAAGATCCAGAGTGTATGACCCAGGTTGCAGAGTCCTCTGGCTTTTGGTCCTATCTCGGGGAACTGTAAGCATTAACTAGGGAACTGCTTCCTTAGCTCTCTTAGAGTTAGGTCTCCCTTTTGACTCAGCGGGGAACCTCGGTCAGAGTGGGGAATGTGTCCTATGTAACTCTCTGAAAATGAGGGCAACTTTTGCGGCCTCCTTGTACAAATTTGAAGTATAGGTATTTGACAATACTTCTGATTGTTCTCCTAAGTGGTCTAAATGGATTTCCTTATATAGCTGATGAAGAAGTACCTGATTCCAAGGTTGTGCCTGAGACCCGAGAGTCAGTGTCAAAGGTCCAATTCGAAGACAGGAAAAGGGGGTCCCGACGGGACGGACTGATTCGTAAGTATCAATACGAGAAATGAGTTCATAGGTTGACTTAAAGTGTGAATATCCTAAGACAACTAAAGAACAAAAGCAAAGTTCTTCTTGCATTTTTGTTAGAGGTCATTGATCCGGAGACTGTTTTATACCTCTGATTCGTGTGCTTAGTCTTCAGCAAGGGCAATGAGCCGCCAGTAATTGCCTCATCAAAGGTGTGTACATTTGCGCCAACGCTGGCAGATTACTGGTTCAAGAGAAACACGTGCTTCAGACGGACCTGTGTCAGTGTCTCTTTGCAGTAGGTTCCCAGGAGTACTAGAGCTATCACAGAGAACGGAAGCTCAACAACCGAATGCGGATGGGAGGGTTCCAGGTGAAGGCAAGAGGGGCGCCCCTTAGGAGGTCTTCCAGAGCACACCGTAACCACAGGACATTCTGCCGGAACGTGGCAGTTAATGCGAGTGATGTGTCTCATACATAGTACATGTCTAGGCCCACAGTGCATGCATTCAATAGTGGAGGCATTAACAATTGAGACTCTCTTAGGCAGGCTCGGACAAAATTTACTCTTGGCAGTCGTGGCCGCAAAGCAGAGAACATTATGTCTTGGCCCTTCATGCTGGTGCTAGTGTTCGTGGGGATCAGAGTTCTCAGTGCATGAATACCAGAAGGGTTCAAGAAGTCCAGCAGTCTTTCACCGGTCCGTGGATCTCTATCTTTACCGCAGTTCCTCATAGTTTTGGAGGCACGGCTGCCAGCGTATAACCCGGCAGTCTTACGCATTCTTGAAAGCTGGAACTGGAGCGAATGTATATGCGTTTTGTCTGATTCATATCGAGATTCAGTGGTGGAGGTAGAGGGCCTGGTACTTATTATTCACCGTGACCAGCACCCAGAGGACCCTAGTTGGGGCTACAAGTCGCGTGTTCCATGGTCCGTCATCTGACCATGCGTACCCTGGTGAAGAGACTCTCAATCTATCGCTTTGAGACCCTTTGGTGTGGCATTGAGACCCACCGGTCTTTGGCAAGGCCTTTGTCCACATCATCAGCAGGGGGCATATGATTACCACTTCTACGTCACTCTTCTGAGCGGCAGAAGTCAATGGTGCATGCCTAGAAATTTGTGAGTTAAGATCTCATTTTGTCGAAACCGATTGACACGTCTTATGAGAAAGCTTCATTGGCCTCGACCACCATGGGATTGACAATAGCAAATCTAGAATTCTGAGTCTTTGCAACAGTCTTGCCGTCCGTTGCTCTCAGTCCCTTGTGTACAGAAGAGGCCACCAGAATGGCTCTCCGGGAAACTGCACTGTCTGGAAAGGTAGTTACCCATGGTTTTCAGTGTGGCAACTCGCCCACCTCGTGTGGGCCCAAACTGTTGGAGCCCAAATAGTGCTCGGCTGAGGACGGTGATGGTCCTAGGATTGCATCCTTTTATATTCCTTACTATTTTCCTTCACTTCTTTAGGCAAAGTGGCCACTGTCAGCACACCCTGAAATCGAAGGGCTCTTGTGATACAGCTCACGAGGTGTCATTCTCACTCATTAAGTTTAAGAAGGTTGCCTCTTTCGTCATGCGGGCAACCTCCCCAAGTCCGTCAGGTGTCTTCAGGTCACTGAGCGGTGCGATTGCAAAGGACTTTACATTCTCTTTCGTTAAAGGCATGAGCGTCAGCCGCTTGTGGGGACATGTGCTGTCCATCGGTTTCAGGACTCAGAGCTCGCAAGATGTCATAGAGTACGACCCAGCTTGCAGAGTCCGCTGGCTTTTGGTCCTATCTCGGTGAACTGTAAGCGCTAACTAGGGAATGGCTTCCTTAGATCTCTTAGAGTTAGCTCTCTCATTTGACACACCAGGAAACTCAGCCATGGCTTGGAATAGATACCATATCACTCGAAGAACGTGAGAGAAACTTTAGCTTCACACTGGTCCAAATTTCGAGGATAGGTATTTCACGATGCTTCCGATTTGTCTCCTTAAGTGGTCTAAACGGATTTCTTTACACAGTTGACGAAGACGTACCTGATTCCAAGGTTGTGCTTGAGCCTCAAGATTCAGCGTCAAAGGTCCAAATTCAAGACAAGAAAAAGGCGACTAGAAGGGTCGGACTGACTCGTAAGTATCAGCCTGAGAAATGAGTTCACAGTTTGATTTAAAATGTGAATATCCTAAGATAACTAAAGGACAAAAGCAAAGTTCTTCATACAGTTTGTTTGCGGTCTCTGATCTCGAGACAGTTTTATACCGCTGATTCATGCGCTTGGTCTTCACCAAGCGCGATACCGCGCCAATATTTGCCTTATCCAAGGCGTCTACATTTCAGCCAACCCTGGCAGATGACCGGTCCCAAAGAAGCACGTGCTTCAGACTGACCTGTGTCAGTGTCTCTGTGCGGTAGGCTCCAAGGAGTAAATAGAGCTATCACAGAGAACAGCAAGCAGCTCAGCAACAAGCAAATGCGGGCGAGAGGGTTCCAAGTGAAGGCAAGATGGATGTCCCTTAGGAGGTCTTCCAGAGCATACCGTAACCGCAGGACATTCTGCCAGAACGTGGCAGTTCATGCGAGTGATGTGTCTGATACTTAGTCCATGTCTAGGCCAACAATACATGCATGCAATGGTCGAGGCGATGACGAGCGAATCCTCCAATGGGGCTGGCTTGGAGAAACTTTCCTCTTGGTAGCGGTGGCCCCCAACCAGAGAACATCATATGTTGGCCCTTCATGCTGGTGCTAGTGTTTGTGAGGATCGCAGTTGTCAGTGCGTCGGCACCAAAAAGGCCCGAGAAGTCCAGCATTGGTTCACGTGTCCGTTGATCTCTATCATTGCCACAGTTCCTCATATTTTTGGAGGCACGGCTGCCAGCGTGTAACCGCTAGTCTTATTTATTTTTGAAGGCTGGAACTGGGGTAAAAGTATATGCGTTGCTGTGGTCCATATCGAGATTCAATGGTGCAGGTAGAGGGACTAGGGCTTAGTATTCATAGTGACCGGCACTCAGACGGCCCTAGCTGGGGTTACGTGTCGAGTCTGCCACGGCCCATGATCTGAGCATGAGTACATTGGTGAAGTCTATCAGTCTATCCACTTGAGACCACACTGTGTGGTAAGCAGGCCCGTAGTTCTTTCCACGGCCCACATCATCAGCAGGGGGCTCATGATTACCAATTTGACATCGCTCTTTTGCGCGGGGAAGAGGCAATGGCGCTTGCCTGGAAATGTGTGAATGAAGACCCGATTTTGTCAGAACCGATTGATACGTCCCATGAGACATTTTCGTTGACCTCTGGAATCGTCGGGTTGACAAAAGCAGATCTGGAAATCTGAGTGTTTGCAACAGTCTTGCTCTAGGTTGTTCTCGGTCCCATGCGGGTGGAAGAGGCCTCCAGAGTGGCTTACTGGGACACACTGCACTTTCTGAAAAAGCGGTCATCCATGTTTCTCAGTGTGAAAACTCACCACGGGTGGGCCAAAATTGTTGGAGCCCAAATAGAGCTAGCGGAGGACGGAGATGGTCTTGGTGTTTGCATCCTTTATGTTCCTTAATATCGTCCTCCCCTTCTTTATGCACAATGGCCGCTGTCAGCACACTCGGAAATCAAAGGACTCTTGTGATGTAGCTCAGGAAATGTCATTCTCGCTCACTAAGTTTACCAAGGTTGCCTCGTGCGTTGTGCAGGCAACCTCCCCAAGTCTGTCAGGTCTCTTCAGGTCACTGAGCAACGTGATTCCAAAGGACTTTACGTTGCCTTTCATTAAAGGCGTGAGTGTCAACGGCTAGTGGGGACATGTGCTGTCCATCAGTTTCAGGCCTCAGAGCTCGCAAGATCCAGAGTGTGTGACCCAGGTTGCAGAGTCCTCTGGCTTTTGGTCCTATCTCGGGGAACTGTAAGCATTAACTAGGGAACTGCTTCCTTAGCTCTCTTAGAGTTAGGTCTCCCTTTTGACTCAGCGGGGAACCTCGGTCAGAGTGGGGAATGTGTCCTATGTAACTCTCTGAAAATGAGGGCAACTTTTGCGGCCTCCTTGTACAAATTTGAAGTATAGGTATTTGACAATACTTCTGATTGTTCTCCTAAGTGGTCTAAATGGATTTCCTTATATAGCTGATGAAGAAGTACCTGATTCCAAGGTTGTGCCTGAGACCCGAGAGTCAGTGTCAAAGGTCCAATTCGAAGACAGGAAAAGGGGGTCCCGACGGGACGGACTGATTCGTAAGTATCAATACGAGAAATGAGTTCATAGGTTGACTTAAAGTGTGAATATCCTAAGACAACTAAAGAACAAAAGCAAAGTTCTTCTTGCATTTTTGTTAGAGGTCATTGATCCGGAGACTGTTTTATACCTCTGATTCGTGTGCTTAGTCTTCAGCAAGGGCAATGAGCCGCCAGTAATTGCCTCATCAAAGGTGTGTACATTTGCGCCAACGCTGGCAGATTACTGGTTCAAGAGAAACACGTGCTTCAGACGGACCTGTGTCAGTGTCTCTTTGCAGTAGGTTCCCAGGAGTACTAGAGCTATCACAGAGAACGGAAGCTCAACAACCGAATGCGGATGGGAGGGTTCCAGGTGAAGGCAAGAGGGGCGCCCCTTAGGAGGTCTTCCAGAGCACACCGTAACCACAGGACATTCTGCCGGAACGTGGCAGTTAATGCGAGTGATGTGTCTCATACATAGTACATGTCTAGGCCCACAGTGCATGCATTCAATAGTGGAGGCATTAACAATTGAGACTATCTTAGGCAGGCTCGGACAAAATTTACTCTTGGCAGTCGTGGCCGCAAAGCAGAGAACATTATGTCTTGGCCCTTCATGCTGGTGCTAGTGTTCGTGGGGATCAGAGTTCTCAGTGCATGAATACCAGAAGGGTTCAAGAAGTCCAGCAGTCTTTCACCGGTCCGTGGATCTCTATCTTTACCGCAGTTCCTCATAGTTTTGGAGGCACGGCTGCCAGCGTATAACCGGCAGTCTTACGCATTCTTGAAAGCTGGAACTGGAGCGAATGTATATGCGTCTTGTCTGATTCATATCGAGATTCAGTGGTGGAGGTAGAGGGCCTGGTACTTATTATTCACCGTGACCAGCACCCAGAGGACCCTAGTTGGGGCTACAAGTCGAGTGTTCCATGGTCCGTCATCTGACCATGCGTACCCTGGTGAAGAGACTCTCAATCTATCGCTTTGAGACCCTTTGGTGTGGCATTGAGACCCACAGGTCTTTGGCAAGGCCTTTGTCCACATCATCAGCAGGGGGCATATGATTACCACTTCTACGTCAGTCTTCTGAGCGGCAGAAGTCAATGGTGCATGCCTAGAAATTTGTGAGTTAAGATCTCATTTTGTCGAAACCGATTGACACGTCTTATGAGAAAGCTTCATTGGCCTCGACCACCATGGGATTGACAAGAGCAAATCTAGAATTCTGAGTCTTTGCAACGGTCTTGCCGTCCGTTGCTCTCAGGCCCTTGTGTACAGAAGAGGCCACCAGAATGGCTCTCCGGGAAACTGCACTGTCTGGAAAGGTAGTTACCCATGGTTTTCAGTGTGGCAACTCGCCCACCTCGTGTGGGCCCAAACTGTTGGAGCCCAAATAGTGCTCGGCTGAGGACGGTGATGGTCCTAGGATTGCATCCTTTTATATTCCTTACTATTTTCCTTCACTTCTTTAGGAAAAGTGGCCACTGTCAGCACACCCTGAAATCGAAGGTCTCTTGTGATACAGCTCACGAGGTGTCATTCTCACTCATTAAGTTTAAGAAGGTTGCCTCTTTCGTCATGCGGGCAACCTCCCCAAGTCTGTCCGGTGTCTTCAGGTCACTGAGCGGTGCGATTGCAAAGGACTTTACATTGTCTTTCGTTAAAGGCATGAGCGTCAGCCGCTTGTGGGCACATGTGCTGTCCATCGGTTTCAGGACTCAGAGCTCGCAAGATGTCATAGAGTACGACCCAGCTTGCAGAGTCCGCTGGCTTTTGGTCCTATCTCGGTGAACTGTAAGCGCTAACTAGGGAATGGCTTCCTTAGATCTCTTAGAGTTAGCTCTCTCATTTGACACACCAGGAAACTCAGCCATGGCTTGGAATAGATACCATATCACTCGAAGAACGTGAGAGAAACTTTAGCTTCACACTGGTCCAAATTTCGAGGATAGGTATTTCACGATGCTTCCGATTTGTCTCCTTAAGTGGTCTAAACGGATTTCTTTACACAGTTGACGAAGACGTACCTGATTCCAAGGTTGTGCTTGAGCCTCAAGATTCAGCGTCAAAGGTCCAAATTCAAGACAAGAAAAAGGCGACTAGAAGGGTCGGACTGACTCGTAAGTATCAGCCTGAGAAATGAGTTCACAGTTTGATTTAAAATGTGAATATCCTAAGATAACTAAAGGACAAAAGTTCTTCATACATTTTGTTTGCGGTCTCTGATCTCGAGACAGTTTTATACCCCTGATTCATGCGCTTAGTCTTCACCAAGCGCGATACCGCGCCAATAATTGCCTTATCAAAGGTGTCTACATTTCAGCCAACCCTGGCAGATGACCGGTCCCAAAGAAGCACGTGCTTCAGACTGACCTGTGTCAGTGTCTCTGTGCGGTAGGCTCCAAGGAGTAAATAGAGCTATCACAGAGAACAGCAAGCAGCTCAGCAACAAGCAAATGCGGGCGAGAGGGTTCCAAGTGAAGGCAAGATGGATGTCCCTTAGGAGGTCTTCCAGAGCATACCGTAACCGCAGGACATTCTGCCAGAACGTGGCAGTTCATGCGAGTGATGTGTCTGATACTTAGTACATGTCTAGGCCAACAATACATGCATGCAATGGTCGAGGCAATGACGAGCGAATCCTCCAATGGGGCTGGCTTGGAGAAACTTTTCTCTTGGTAGCGGTGGCCCCCAACCAGAGAACATCATATGTTGGCCCTTCATGCTGGTGCTAGTGTTTGTGAGGATCGCACTTGTCAGTGCGTCGGCACCAAAAAGGCCCGAGAAGTCCAGCATTGTTTCACGTGTCCGTTGATCTCTATCATTGCCACGGTTCCTCATATTTTTGGAGGCACGGCTGCCAGCGTATAACCGCTAGTCTTATTTATTTTTGAAGGCTGGAACTGGGGTAAAAGTATATGCGTTGCTGTGATCCATATCGAGATTCAATGGTGCAGGTAGAGGGACTAGGGCTTAGTATTCATAGTGACCGGCACTCAGACGGCCCTAGCTGGGGTTACGTGTCGAGTCTGCCACGGCCCATGATCTGAGCATGAGTACATTGGTGAAGTCTATCAGTCTATCCACTTGAGACCACACTGTGTGGTAAGCAGGCCCGTAGTTCTTTCCACGGCCCACATCATCAGCAGGGGGCTCATGATTACCAATTTGACATCGCTCTTTTGCGCGGGGAAGAGTCAATGGCGCTTGCCTGGAAATGTGTGAATGAAGACCCGATTTTGTCAGAACCGATTGATACGTCCCATGAGACATTTTCGTTGACCTCTGGAATCGTCGGGTTGACAAAAGCAGATCTGGAAATCTGAGTGTTTGCAACAGTCTTGCTCTAGGTTGTTCTCGGTCCCATGCGGGTGGAAGAGGCCTCCAGAGTGGCTTACTGGGACACACTGCACTTTCTGAAAAAGCGGTCATCCATGTTTCTCAGTGTGAAAACTCACCACGGGTGGGCCAAAATTGTTGGAGCCCAAATAGAGCTAGCGGAGGACGGAGATGGTCTTGGTGTTTGCATCCTTTTATGTTCCTTAATATCGTCCTCCCCTTCTTTATGCACAATGGCCGCTGTCAGCACACTCGGAAATCAAAGGACTCTTGTGATGTAGCTCAGGAAATGTCATTCTCGCTCACTAAGTTTACCAAGGTTGCCTCGTGCGTTGTGCAGGCAACCTCCCCAAGTCTGTCAGGTCTCTTCAGGTCACTGAGCAACGTGATTCCAAAGGACTTTACGTTGCCTTTCATTAAAGGCGTGAGTGTCAACGGCTAGTGGGGACATGTGCTGTCCATCAGTTTCAGGCCTCAGAGCTCGCAAGATCCAGAGTGTATGACCCAGGTTGCAGAGTCCTCTGGCTTTTGGTCCTATCTCGGGGAACTGTAAGCATTAACTAGGGAACTGCTTCCTTAGCTCTCTTAGAGTTAGGTCTCCCTTTTGACTCAGCGGGGAACCTCGGTCAGAGTGGGGAATGTGTCCTATGTAACTCTCTGAAAATGAGGGCAACTTTTGCGGCCTCCTTGTACAAATTTGAAGTATAGGTATTTGACAATACTTCTGATTGTTCTCCTAAGTGGTCTAAATGGATTTCCTTATATAGCTGATGAAGAAGTACCTGATTCCAAGGTTGTGCCTGAGACCCGAGAGTCAGTGTCAAAGGTCCAATTCGAAGACAGGAAAAGGGGGTCCCGACGGGACGGACTGATTCGTAAGTATCAATACGAGAAATGAGTTCATAGGTTGACTTAAAGTGTGAATATCCTAAGACAACTAAAGAACAAAAGCAAAGTTCTTCTTGCATTTTTGTTAGAGGTCATTGATCCGGAGACTGTTTTATACCTCTGATTCGTGTGCTTAGTCTTCAGCAAGGGCAATGAGCCGCCAGTAATTGCCTCATCAAAGGTGTGTACACTTGCGCCAACGCTGGCAGATTACTGGTTCAAGAGAAACACGTGCTTCAGACGGACCTGTGTCAGTGTCTCTTTGCAGTAGGTTCCCAGGAGTACTAGAGCTATCACAGAGAACGGAAGCTCAACAACCGAATGCGGATGGGAGGGTTCCAGGTGAAGGCAAGAGGGGCGCCCCTTAGGAGGTCTTCCAGAGCACACCGTAACCACAGGACATTCTGCCGGAACGTGGCAGTTAATGCGAGTGATGTGTCTCATACATAGTACATGTCTAGGCCCACAGTGCATGCATTCAATAGTGGAGGCATTAACAATTGAGACTATCTTAGGCAGGCTCGGACAAAATTTACTCTTGGCAGTCGTGGCCGCGAAGCAGAGAACATTATGTCTTGGCCCTTCATGCTGGTGCTAGTGTTCGTGGGGATCAGAGTTCTCAGTGCATGAATACCAGAAGGGTTCAAGAAGTCCAGCAGTCTTTCACCGGTCCGTGGATCTCTATCTTTACCGCAGTTCCTCATAGTTTTGGAGGCACGGCTGCCAGCATATAACCGGCAGTCTTACGCATTCTTGAAAGCTGGAACTGGAGCGAATGTATATGCGTCTTGTCTGATTCATATCGAGATTCAGTGGTGGAGGTAGAGGGCCTGGTACTTATTATTCACCGTGACCAGCACCCAGAGGACCCTAGTTGGGGCTACAAGTCGAGTGTTCCATGGTCCGTCATCTGACCATGCGTACCCTGGTGAAGAGACTCTCAATCTATCGCTTTGAGACCCTTTGGTGTGGCATTGAGACCCACAGGTCTTTGGCAAGGCCTTTGTCCACATCATCAGCAGGGGGCATATGATTACCACTTCTACGTCACTCTTCTGAGCGGCAGAAGTCAATGGTGCATGCCTAGAAATTTGTGAGTTAAGATCTCGTTTTGTCGAAACCGATTGACACGTCTTATGAGAAAGCTTCATTGGCCTCGACCACCATGGGATTGACAAGAGCAAATCTAGAATTCTGAGTCTTTGCAACAGTCTTGCCGTCCGTTGCTCTCAGTCCCTTGTGTACAGAAGAGGCCACCAGAATGGCTCTCCGGGAAACTGCACTGTCTGGAAAGGTAGTTACCCATGGTTTTCAGTGTGGCAACTCGCCCACTCGTGTGGGCCCAAACTGTTGGAGCCCAAATAGTGCTCGGCTGAGGACGGTGATGGTCCTAGGATTGCATCCTTTTATACTCCTTACTATTTTCCTTCACTTCTTTAGGCAAAGTGGCCACTGTCAGCACACCCTGAAATCGAAGGTCTCTTGTGATACAGCTCACGAGGTGTCATTCTCACTCATTAAGTTTAAGAAGGTTGCCTCTTTCGTCATGCGGGCAACCTCCCCAAGTCTGTCCGGTGTCTTCAGGTCACTGAGCGGTGCGATTGCAAAGGACTTTACATTCTCTTTCGTTAAAGGCATGAGCGTCAGCCGCTTGTGGGCACATGTGCTGTCCATCGGTTTCAGGACTCAGAGCTCGCAAGATGTCATAGAGTACGACCCAGCTTGCAGAGTCCGCTGGCTTTTGGTCCTATCTCGGTGAACTGTAAGCGCTAACTAGGGAATGGCTTCCTTAGATCTCTTAGAGTTAGCTCTCTCATTTGACACACCAGGAAACTCAGCCATGGCTTGGAATAGATACCATATCACTCGAAGAACGTGAGAGAAACTTTAGCTTCACACTGGTCCAAGTTTCGAGGATAGGTATTTCACGATGCTTCCGATTTGTCTCCTTAAGTGGTCTAAACGGATTTCTTTACACAGTTGACGAAGACGTACCTGATTCCAAGGTTGTGCTTGAGCCTCAAGATTCAGCGTCAAAGGTCCAAATTCAAGACAAGAAAAAGGCGACTAGAAGGGTCGGACTGACTCGTAAGTATCAGCCTGAGAAATGAGTTCACAGTTTGATTTAAAATGTGAATATCCTAAGATAACTAAAGGACAAAAGCAAAGTTCTTCATACATTTTGTTTGCGGTCTCTGATCTCGAGATCAGGGGTACAGTTTTATACCCCTGATTCATGCGCTTAGTCTTCACCAAGCGCGATACCGCGCCAATAATTGCCTTATCAAAGGTGTCTACATTTCAGCCAACCCTGGCAGATGACCGGTCCCAAAGAAGCACGTGCTTCAGACTGACCTGTGTCAGTGTCTCTGTGCGGTAGGCTCCAAGGAGTAAATAGAGCTATCACAGAGAACAGCAAGCAGCTCAGCAACAAGCAAATGCGGGCGAGAGGGTTCCAAGTGAAGGCAAGATGGATGTCCCTTAGGAGGTCTTCCAGAGCATACCGTAACCGCAGGACATTCTGCCAGAACGTGGCAGTTCATGCGAGTGATGTGTCTGATACTTAGTACATGTCTAGGCCAACAATACATGCATGCAATGGTCGAGGCAATGACGAGCGAATCCTCCAATGGGGCTGGCTTGGAGAAACTTTTCTCTTGGTAGCGGTGGCCCCCAACCAGAGAACATCATATGTTGGCCCTTCATGCTGGTGCTAGTGTTTGTGAGGATCGCAGTTGTCAGTGCGTCGGCACCAAAAAGGCCCGAGAAGTCCAGCATTGGTTCACGTGTCCGTTGATCTCTATCATTGCCACAGTTCCTCATATTTTTGGAGGCACGGCTGCCAGCGTGTAACCGCTAGTCTTATTTATTTTTGAAGGCTGGAACTGGGGTAAAAGTATATGCGTTGCTGTGGTCCATATCGAGATTCAATGGTGCAGGTAGAGGGACTTGGGCTTAGTGTTCATAGTGACCGGCACTCAGACGGCCCTAGCTGGGGTTACGTGTCGAGTCTGCCACGGCCCATGATCTGAGCATGAGTACATTGGTGAAGTCTATCAGTCTATCCACTTGAGACCACACTGTGTGGTAAGCAGGCCCGTAGTTCTTTCCACGGCCCACATCATCAGCAGGGGGCTCATGATTACCAATTTGACATCGCTCTTTTGCGCGGGGAAGAGTCAATGGCGCTTGCCTGGAAATGTGTGAATGAAGACCCGATTTTGTCAGAACCGATTGATACGTCCCATGAGACATTTTCGTTGACCTCTGGAATCGTCGGGTTGACAAAAGCAGATCTGGAAATCTGAGTGTTTGCAACAGTCTTGCTCTAGGTTGTTCTCGGTCCCATGCGGGTGGAAGAGGCCTCCAGAGTGGCTTACTGGGACACACTGCACTTTCTGAAAAAGCGGTCATCCATGTTTCTCAGTGTGAAAACTCACCACGGGTGGGCCAAAATTGTTGGAGCCCAAATAGAGCTAGCGGAGGACGGAGATGGTCTTGGTGTTTGCATCCTTTTATGTTCCTTAATATCGTCCTCCCCTTCTTTATGCACAATGGCCGCTGTCAGCACACTCGGAAATCAAAGGACTCTTGTGATGTAGCTCAGGAAATGTCATTCTCGCTCACTAAGTTTACCAAGGTTGCCTCTTGCGTTGTGCAGGCAACCTCCCCAAGTCTGTCAGGTCTCTTCAGGTCACTGAGCAACGTGATTCCAAAGGACTTTACGTTGCCTTTCATTAAAGGCGTGAGTGTCAACGGCTAGTGGGGACATGTGCTGTCCATCAGTTTCAGGCCTCAGAGCTCGCAAGATCCAGAGTGTATGACCCAAGTTGCAGAGTCCTCTGGCTTTTGGTCCTATCTCGGGGAACTGTAAGCATTAACTAGGGAACTGCTTCCTTAGCTCTCTTAGAGTTAGGTCTCCCTTTTGACTCAGCGGGGAACCTCAGTCAGAGTGGGGAATGTGTCCTATGTAACTCTCTGAAAATGAGGGCAACTTTTGCGGCCTCCTTGTACAAATTTGAAGTATAGGTATTTGACAATACTTCTGATTGTTCTCCTAAGTGGTCTAAATGGATTTCCTTATATAGCTGATGAAGAAGTACCTGATTCCAAGGTTGTGCCTGAGACCCGAGAGTCAGTGTCAAAGGTCCAATTCGAAGACAGGAAAAGGGGGTCCCGACGGGACGGACTGATTCGTAAGTATCAATACGAGAAATGAGTTCATAGGTTGACTTAAAGTGTGAATATCCTAAGACAACTAAAGAACAAAAGCAAAGTTCTTCTTGCATTTTTGTTAGAGGTCATTGATCCGGAGACTGTTTTATACCTCTGATTCGTGTGCTTAGTCTTCAGCAAGGGCAATGAGCCGCCAGTAATTGCCTCATCAAAGGTGTGTACATTTGCGCCAACGCTGGCAGATTACTGGTTCAAGAGAAACACGCGCTTCAGACGGACCTGTGTCAGTGTCTCTTTGCAGTAGGTTCCCAGGAGTACTAGAGCTATCACAGAGAACGGAAGCTGAACAACCGAATGCGGATGGGAGGGTTCCAGGTGAAGGCAAGAGGGGCGCCCCTTAGGAGGTCTTCCAGAGCACACCGTAACCACAGGACATTCTGCCGGAACGTGGCAGTTAATGCGAGTGATGTGTCTCATACATAGCACATGTCTAGGCCCACAGTGCATGCATTCAATAGTGGAGGCATTAACAATTGAGACTATCTTAGGCAGGCTCGGACAAAATTTACTCTTGGCAGTCGTGGCCGCGAAGCAGAGAACATTATGTCTTGGCCCTTCATGCTGGTGCTAGTGTTCGTGGGGATCAGAGTTCTCAGTGCATGAATACCAGAAGGGTTCAAGAAGTCCAGCAGTCTTTCACCGGTCCGTGGATCTCTATCTTTACCGCAGTTCCTCATAGTTTTGGAGGCACGGCTGCCAGCGTATAACCGGCAGTCTTACGCATTCTTGAAAGCTGGAACTGGAGCGAATGTATATGCGTTTTGTCTGATTCATATCGAGATTCAGTGGTGGAGGTAGAGGGCCTGGTACTTATTATTCACCGTGACCAGCACCCAGAGGACCCTAGTTGGGGCTACAAGTCGAGTGTTCCATGGTCCGTCATCTGACCATGCGTACCCTGGTGAAGAGACTCTCAATCTATCGCTTTGAGACCCTTTGGGGTGGCATTGAGACCCACAGGTCTTTGGCAAGGCCTTTGTCCACATCATCAGCAGGGGGCATATGATTACCACTTCTACGTCACTCTTCTGAGCGGCAGAAGTCAATGGTGCATGCCTAGAAATTTGTGAGTTAAGATCTCGTTTTGTCGAAACCGATTGACACGTCTTATGAGAAAGCTTCATTGGCCTCGACCACCATGGGATTGACAAGAGCAAATCTAGAATTCTGAGTCTTTGCAACAGTCTTGCCGTCCGTTGCTCTCAGTCCCTTGTGTACAGAAGAGGCCACCAGAATGGCTCTCCGGGAAACTGCACTGTCTGGAAAGGTAGTTACCCATGGTTTTCAGTGTGGCAACTCGCCCACCTCGTGTGGGCCCAAACTGTTGGAGCCCAAATAGTGCTCGGCTGAGGACGGTGATGGTCCTAGGATTGCATCCTTTTATATTCCTTACTATTTTCCTTCACTTCTTTAGGCAAAGTGGCCACTGTCAGCACACCCTGAAATCGAAGGTCTCTTGTGACACAGCTCACGAGGTGTCATTCTCACTCATTAAGTTTAAGAAGGTTGCCTCTTTCGTCATGCGGGCAACCTCCCCAAGTCTGTCCGGTGTCTTCAGGTCACTGAGCGGTGCGATTGCAAAGGACTTTACATTCTCTTTCGTTAAAGGCATGAGCGTCAGCCGCTTGTGGGCACATGTGCTGTCCATCGGTTTCAGGACTCAGAGCTCGCAAGATGTCATAGAGTACGACCCAGCTTGCAGAGTCCGCTGGCTTTTGGTCCTATCTCGGTGAACTGTAAGCGCTAACTAGGGAATGGCTTCCTTAGATCTCTTAGAGTTAGCTCTCTCATTTGACACACCAGGAAACTCAGCCATGGCTTGGAATAGATACCATATCACTCGAAGAACGTGAGAGAAACTTTAGCTTCACACTGGTCCAAATTTCGAGGATAGGTATTTCACGATGCTTCCGATTTGTCTCCTTAAGTGGTCTAAACGGATTTCTTTACACAGTTGACGAAGACGTACCTGATTCCAAGGTTGTGCTTGAGCCTCAAGATTCAGCGTCAAAGGTCCAAATTCAAGACAAGAAAAAGGCGACTAGAAGGGTCGGACTGACTCGTAAGTATCAGCCTGAGAAATGAGTTCACAGTTTGATTTAAAATGTGAATATCCTAAGATAACTAAAGGACAAAAGCAAAGTTCTTCATACATTTTGTTTGTGGTCTCTGATCTCGAGATCAGGGGTACAGTTTTATACCCCTGATTCATGCGCTTAGTCTTCACCAAGCGCGATACCGCGCCAATAATTGCCTTATCAAAGGTGTCTACATTTCAGCCAACCCTGGCAGATGACCGGTCCCAAAGAAGCACGTGCTTCAGACTGACCTGTGTCAGTGTCTCTGTGCGGTAGGCTCCAAGGAGTAAATAGAGCTATCACAGAGAACAGCAAGCAGCTCAGCAACAAGCAAATGCGGGCGAGAGGGTTCCAAGTGAAGGCAAGATGGATGTCCCTTAGGAGGTCTTCCAGAGCATACCGTAACCGCAGGACATTCTGCCAGAACGTGGCAGTTCATGCGAGTGATGTGTCTGATACTTAGTACATGTCTAGGCCAACAATACATGCATGCAATGGTCGAGGCAATGACGAGCGAATCCTCCAATGGGGCTGGCTTGGAGAAACTTTTCTCTTGGTAGCGGTGGCCCCCAACCAGAGAACATCATATGTTGGCCCTTCATGCTGGTGCTAGTGTTTGTGAGGATCGCAGTTGTCAGTGCGTCGGCACCAAAAAGGCCCGAGAAGTCCAGCATTGGTTCACGTGTCCGTTGATCTCTATCATTGCCACAGTTCCTCATATTTTTGGAGGCACGGCTGCCAGCGTGTAACCGCTAGTCTTATTTATTTTTGAAGGCTGGAACTGGGGTAAAAGTATATGCGTTGCTGTGGTCCATATCGAGATTCAATGGTGCAGGTAGAGGGACTAGGGCTTAGTATTCATAGTGACCGGCACTCAGACGGCCCTAGCTGGGGTTACGTGTCGAGTCTGCCACGGCCCATGATCTGAGCATGAGTACATTGGTGAAGTCTATCAGTCTATCCACTTGAGACCACACTGTGTGGTAAGCAGGCCCGTAGTTCTTTCCACGGCCCACATCATCAGCAGGGGGCTCATGATTACCAATTTGACATCGCTCTTTTGCGCGGGGAAGAGTCAATGGCGCTTGCCTGGAAATGTGTGAATGAAGACCCGATTTTGTCAGAACCGATTGATACGTCCCATGAGACATTTTCGTTGACCTCTGCAATCGTCGGGTTGACAAAAGCAGATCTGGAAATCTGAGTGTTTGCAACAGTCTTGCTCTAGGTTGTTCTCGGTCCCATGCGGGTGGAAGAGGCCTCCAGAGTGGCTTACTGGGACACACTGCACTTTCTGAAAAAGCGGTCATCCATGTTTCTCAGTGTGAAAACTCACCACGGGTGGGCCAAAATTGTTGGAGCCCAAATAGAGCTAGCGGAGGACGGAGATGGTCTTGGTGTTTGCATCCTTTTATGTTCCTTAATATCGTCCTCCCCTTCTTTATGCACAATGGCCGCTGTCAGCACACTCGGAAATCAAAGGACTCTTGTGATGTAGCTCAGGAAATGTCATTCTCGCTCACTAAGTTTACCAAGGTTGCCTCTTGCGTTGTGCAGGCAACCTCCCCAAGTCTGTCAGGTCTCTTCAGGTCACTGAGCAACGTGATTCCAAAGGACTTTACGTTGCCTTTCATTAAAGGCGTGAGTGTCAACGGCTAGTGGGGACATGTGCTGTCCATCAGTTTCAGGCCTCAGAGCTCGCAAGATCCAGAGTGTATGACCCAGGTTGCAGAGTCCTCTGGCTTTTGGTCCTATCTCGGGGAACTGTAAGCATTAACTAGGGAACTGCTTCCTTAGCTCTCTTAGAGTTAGGTCTCCCTTTTGACTCAGCGGGGAACCTCAGTCAGAGTGGGGAATGTGTCCTATGTAACTCTCTGAAAATGAGGGCAACTTTTGCGGCCTCCTTGTACAAATTTGAAGTATAGGTATTTGACAATACTTCTGATTGTTCTCCTAAGTGGTCTAAATGGATTTCCTTATATAGCTGATGAAGAAGTACCTGATTCCAAGGTTGTGCCTGAGACCCGAGAGTCAGTGTCAAAGGTCCAATTCGAAGACAGGAAAAGGGGGTCCCGACGGGACGGACTGATTCGTAAGTATCAATACGAGAAATGA
>NW_011918800.1:0-3427 GCF_000151845.1 Pteropus vampyrus | reverse complement strand
TTTAAGGAAATCTTCGTCAAGTCACTGACTAACCACAGAGATAACAGAATAGAAACTTCAGGGACCACACACTACAAGGAATGCGTGCTTTACAAAAAAAAGTCTAAAAAAGACAAATAGACAGCTGCTGCCCTCGATAAGCAGATATCAGCATACGAAGAAACAGGACAGTGTGGCTCAGTCACATGAAGAAAAGAACCACAGGTTTTCTTGACAGAAAGCAGAGACGTTGGAAGCACTGGTCAAACAGTAAATCAACTGTTCTAAATATGTACCACGAGCTCAAGGACACCATGGACAAAGAACTAAAGAAACCAGGAAAACGACGTATGGATATCAACAAATCACTGAAAATTATAAAAGGTGATCGAAATCATCCAGTCTGGGCAGAAAGAAAAAAAGAATGAAGACAAACGAACAAAGCCTGTGGGACCCTGGGGCACCATCGAGTGTGCAACAACACACACGCCCTAGAAAACCACTGAGTCACATACTTTAAAAGACCTGATTTCAGGGTGCATGAATTATCTCAATTATTTAAAAAGAGAAAAAAAGCCGAATTAAATAAATAAATAAATAAATAAATAAATAAATAATAAAATAAAATAAAATAAAATATAAAATAAAATTAAAAAAAAACCAAAACAAAGCCAAAAAAAAAAAAAAAAAAAGATCCAAAAAGAAATCCAAAATCAACAAGAGATTAGAAAGCTAGAATCACTGTTCGTTTCTTTTTAACTGGTTTTCTAAAAAAGATGCTTGTCTGCGGGGGGAAAATGGAGAGAGACCTTCGCCCAAGCTTGAAGGGAGAGAGGCCCCAGAGGAAAATTAACAGAGGGTGACCACAGCGGCGAGGAAAACAGGTGAGACTAACGAGCTTCTGCAATATAGCGAGTCCCGGGACGGACTGGGCCCGAGAACCACGTTCTCTTGGTTACTCTAAACTGTACCTCTGGTCTTCGCGGCGCTGGCAAGTTTGCCCTCCAGGCCTTCCACAGCCGACACAGAATGGCTCCGAGGCAAGCCCCGCTTTACCGGTCTCTTTGAGGGAGAAATTTCCTGGTTGAAGAGATTTCTTCGAACTTTGGTCACTTCTAAAAGTATTTAAAAAAAAAAAAAAAAGGAAAAAAGCCAAATCTCATCACTCATAGATGAGAAAACAAAGATATCCAAAACAGAGAGAAGTTGCTTAAGGAAACTATTCTACAGACCAACTACCATGTTGACACCTACTAATAGGATTTCCTCAATTACACCCACAGAGTACATTAAAACTATGCACTCTTACACATCCAGTTTAATCCCAGCTTTTCAAGAATACACGGAAGGCCTGTAGCACTTACATTAGAAGCTTTGCTCATTATAAAATGAACATAATCCTTAAGTAAGAAGCTGGCTAATATAGGTCATGATCCTTTTACCATATCCCAGTGTTACGGTGATTTTTCTCACTTTGGACGCTTTTGATGCTTGGTATTCAGCTCAGCTTCAATTAGAGAGACACTATTCAAAGTTTCACTGATTTCATTATTCTTGTGGCTTTTTTGCTAATTTTCTGGGTTATTTTAAGTTCTCTTCTGACTGCAGAGAATAGGGGCTCTGACCATCTATCTAGACCCAGAAAAATAGCTGAAGAATCGAGAAACATCTGACAAAGTTAGCAGGGTGGCATCTTAAGATGGCCTGCTGGAGGCTACTCAAAAATTCAACACGGGCAAATTCTTCTAGGAGCGAGTCATTTAACTGAAAACCCAACAAAGTAGGATCCACAAACTAGGAGGAGCCCTACGTCCTCCCATCGGTGACATAAATGATGTCAAGGGTGCCGACAGCATACCAAAGTCTCCTAAAATCCATTCCTCTGGCTCTACGAAAGAGTGCCTGTTACCTGCCTTAGGCTGTCTGTGAAACTGACTGATGACCTGACAGCTACGTCTGATTTTTCACTTTGTTTTTTCCCAGGTTTTTTAAAAGCTTAATATCTACAGACACTCTCTAAAAATATAATAAACATGCAGACACCACTAGAATTCACCTACTGTCAACGTCTCTTTCCTGCCTCTGCCCCTCTCTCCAGGGACACAGCTTCCCACCCCTCAGCGCTGCAGGATAAGCAGCAGACACCACAGCTCTTCACGAGCCTGTGGTCCAGTGCCTGTCCCCTGAGGACGAGGGTGTGTTACCTGACTGTCCACTTTCTAACTTCTCCTATTGTCTCAATATCCTTTTTTCTTTTTAAATTTACGATCTGCGCGGAGGTCATGAAGTTACGTTGAGCTGCCACACTTAAACTCCTCTCTTCGAAACCAGCTTCACTGCATCTTTTCCCTTTTTTGGGTTTTCACAATAATGGTGGGTTTTTTTGTTGGGTTTTTTTTTTTTTAGGATTTCAGGCCAGTTATTTTGCAGAAAGCGATATTTTGAGATCACCTTATTCTCCTAGCACATGGAATTTGGATATCTTTCACTAACCAGCAACTATATGAAACTATAATTTATAATTATGCAGCTGCTTAAATACATGCAATCAAAATAGACTCGTCGTTCAGGTCGATAAATACGTACGCTGAGGACCAAGTATACCTTGCACTGTATCTTTCCCTGGGAGTGGAGGCTGCTGAAGAGATGGGTGAGAGTTCTCCTGAAAAGTGAGAAAATCTAATAAGAAAATGGGCATTCTTTTAAAATAAAAGAATAAAACTTGCACCTGAAGCATCTGGCCCTTACAGCTCCTCTGTTAGGAATCCATAACAGAAACTGCTGTAAAATGCACAAAAGTAGATATATGTTCCAAGGACACTGAAGGCTGCACTGTAATATGTAATAAAAAACACCTTAAATTTCCATAAAGAGTGAAGTAAATAAATGATGGTTCATCTGCCCAATGCAGACATTAAAAGAGTTGAGAAGGAAGGAGACCCATATAAACTAACGTAGAAAGAGGTCCGTGATGGAGAAAACGTAAAAAAAAAAGTGTGATGATAAGTACAGTGGGTTAACTATTTATAACGTTTACGTGTATCTGTGCGTATAACATGCATATAAACCTTTGGTGTGTTACTGGTTATGTACAAAGAAGGGCCAGGGGATACGTGCAATCATCACCCGTGGTTACTTCTGAAGGATTAATGGAGAAGGGACATTCTAACTTTTAACTCTATATGATTTCAACTTTTTAATGGTGAGTATGTATACCTTTTGTATACATAAAAAGTAGGTGGAAAATCCATAAAAACTAATTAGAGGGTGCCTATACTCTTAGGAACGTCTCCATATAAAACTGCTACTTATTTGCTATTATAGTAGAGGATTTAAGAGTCTAAAATCCAGATGGATCTCAACAGCAGGATCATTTTTAAGATCTTTCTGTTTAATTGTTTCAGTTACGCCACTGTAATGACTAAGGAATGAACTAACACATAGGGTG
>NW_011918799.1:0-1133 GCF_000151845.1 Pteropus vampyrus | reverse complement strand
CAATGCATTTCAGTTGTAGCTAGGACCAGAATCAACTGGGAGGGGTCACAAAGGCCTCCTCCCAATCCAGACTGTGATTAGGTGGGGGTCCCTAACAGGTCCCCCCAGGGATGGTGATGCAGGAGGTGGGCAGACCATCCCCTGAGGCTCCTTACTATCTGGTAAACACCCTCCATGAAGTTCTCGCAACCCAGTAAGGCTGAGGGGCAATCACTAGAAAGTATTTTGTTCTCTTTCCACAAAGTATGTCTCAGGAGAGAGACACTATCGAATTTCGGGTGTGAGCTTCCAGTGTTTCAGACCTGATTAGTCACGGCACACGGGCAAGGACAACTGCTGATGAGATATATTCATCATGCAGGCTAGTGCTCAGCCCTGGTCGTTACTGTCTCATGGCTGCATCGTGACAGCTGTGTGTTAAGTATAGAAAAGAGTTTGGTTGGCATTCCAGTTACACAGTGTTATGGGCTGGTCCTAAGGCCTCTGTCAGACCTTGATTTGCTAATTTTTTTATTTATAAGACATCCAGAGTCTCAACTGCAATCTTCAAAGATTAGCGGTAAATATTAACTGAGTTCCAGAAGGTTGAGAGACGAGGGACAGAAAACATTCCCACGCAGGGCAGTGGGTGGGTTTCTGCCACTCTTCTCCCCATGAGCATGACATGAGCTTTCGGTCTTTACCTGCATCTGGGATGTTGTCCACAAAAATACGGAATGATGTAAAATAGCCTGGGGTTGGAACACTCGGGATAGTTTTCAAGAATACACTCATTGATATCCTAGAAGAGAAAACACAGCAGTGAGATGTTCTGTAGTCACCGTAGTGCTTTGTCAAACAGCACACAGTGTAAGTAAAACTGATGCTTGAATTACACGAGCAGGTAACTGAGAGGGTGTCGAGAACTCATAGATTTCACGAAAATACTCTCTTTTGCTTCATACCATCATCATGTTCCAACAGTCAGAGCATCTCAGAGCGTGCTTATTCTGTTGTGTGAACTGCATCTCTGTGTTTCCCAGGGACCTGAAGTCTTTAGCTAGATAGATCACAAACAACTCTAGAGCAGTTGTACCCACTGTGACGTCGTTGTGGCCCCAGCAGATACCAGCCAACTGGTAGGTATACAGTTG
>NW_011918798.1:0-2500 GCF_000151845.1 Pteropus vampyrus | reverse complement strand
TGGTTTCGGCTCTCCGGCCGGGAGCCGCCACCCCCACCCACGTTCTGCCTCTTCACTCCCTTGCGAGGCTGGGGAAGCTTCCTGTGGACGACGATGGGCGGGGCCCGTCGACGACGTGGGACGCCCCCTCGACTTCTAGACGATCCTCCCCGGGCTGCCCCACGCCGTGCTCCACGAGCCGGCTCCAAAGCCTCTCCGGGTCTCTCGCCCCGTCCTCTCCGCCAAATGCGGGCGGCGGGGCCGGCCTACTCGCGAGTGACTCTCACCGTCCATGAGTGCCGCCGGCCTTGTCTTCGTCTCTTCTCCGCGGAGACGGTTTGTTTTGTTTGGGCAGAAAGGCTTTTAAACTCATTAGGAGAAAGATAGGGGAAGGAAAAGGAAATGAAGATGAAAGCAGTCGAATAAAAGTGAAGTTTCACTCCTGGCCAGCGTCGTGAACTAAGTAGCTACTCTGCCTCGGCTTTCTCTGGTCTGCTCTCCTCCCGCCTCGGGCGGGCGGGCAGGATTGACCCCCCCCCCCCATTTTCTTTTTGGGTTCTCTCACCACGCAGGCAGGCAGGCAGGCAGGCAGGCAGGCAGGCAGGCAGGCACCCACCCACCCACCCACCCACCCACCTACCTCCCTCCCTCCCTCCCTCCCTCCCTCCCTCCCTCACTCATTTTTAACGTCGAGGTCTGTACTTGCACGCACTGTGAAACCCACCCGTTCCAAAGTGTACGTGCTTAGTGGGCCTCTGCGGTCTCATCGCAGAGCTGTGCTGTGCGCCCGCCACCTCGATGTCCACAGACATTATCCATCGTTTCCAAAAGGAGGGCCGCCTCGTCCCCCCGCCCCCCCGCCGCCCCCTCCCCCATCTGCTTTCTCCCTCGAGGATTTGACCCTTCCTCCTGTGTCCTATCCATGAAATCGCACACATCCGGCGTCCGCCCTGTGTCCTTTGGACGACGGGGGATGCTATCACCGAGCGGAAGGCTTTTCGAGACTCGGCCGGCTTTCTCTGCACACGTCACAGTGCTCCGTCCCCTTTCCCCGGCTTCGTCCGTGTCCCCGGTGAGCCTTTCGGACGGGAACAGACGGTTTCTGGAATTTCCACGCGCTCCTGAGTCCGAGGGCCCGCCTTCGCCCTTGGACAGATGTCAACCGATACCCAGGCGGGATCGCCTCTTCTGATGCAAGTCCTACACACCTTGGAAGGGACCGGCGCGTTCCCGCAGAAATGACTTTCAAAAGGGGTACGGTGTGCGTGACGTACGTAGATCGCCACGGGGACCCACCTCCTCCCGCTTTTCCTTTTTGGTGGGGGCGGGGGGGGGGCGACTAGGGGGACGACAGTGTCCCCTTGTGAGAAGGGAAGGACACCGGGTTCCGTCACCCCGAAATAGACCGCGGCGGTGCCCCACTGGCGATTTGGAACGCGTGGCACTCGGGAAAAGAGCAGCAGGGGCGCGACAGGGACACGCTGCCTCTCCCTTGTGCTTCCCGCCCCTGGACGACGGGGGTCCGAAAACGAATCCTTGCTCGGTCCGTTTTCGTTTCCTCCCTCCCACTCGCTGACCTCCCCGCGGTGGGCCGACCTCTGAAACCCAAAGAGAACCGCTCTCTCGCCTCTCCCGTCAAGTCTTCTACGACTTGACTTCTGCTCTCTTGCGGAAGATGCGACAGACAGAATCGGGACTCCCGAGCCGCCATTTCCCGTGACCCGCGGTGTCGGCCGCTCCCGCCGGACGTGCGCCCCACGCGTCCACTGTCTGGGCGCGCTTTCTCCGTCTCTCTGTCTGTCTGTCTGTCTGTCTGTCTGTCTGTCTGTCTGTCTGTCTCTCTCTCTCTCTCTCTCTCTCTCTCTCTCTCTCTCTCTCTCTCTCTCCCCCCCCCTCCTCATCATCGTCATCATCGTCATCATCGTCGCATCTTCGTCTTCTTCTTCTTCTTCTTCTTCTTCTTCTTCTTCTTCTTCTTCCTCTTCTTCTTCTTTCTGTAGATACAAGTCCTTTGTTGGACGTGTGAATGCAAAAAACCTTTCCACTCTATGGCTTATGTTTTCATTCTTCTTAATATGTTTTCATTCTTCTTAATCTCTTGATGAACAGAAGTTCTTCATTTTAAAGTAGTTAATTTTTTTCTTCAAGATTAGTACTGTTTATCCTAGTTATGTAATCTTTGCTTCCCCACATCCCTAGTGTCATGGAAACATTCTCTTTTGTTTTATTCTAAAAGTTTATTGTTCTATCTTGCATAATTAGATCCATAATAAATCTGGAACTGAATTTTGGATAGAAGTTTGAGGTCAGGTTAAAGATTTCCACATGGAAAATTGACCCAGCATTATTTACTGAAAAGGATAGCTAAATTTTTGTTTTCATTTCCAAGAGTAAGATATTTTAGCTGCAGTCATCTTAAATGCTTGTCGTATAACCAGTTGACATTCATTTATTCAGCCAGCATTAACTGAGGTTGTGCTCTGTGCCAACTTCTGTGCTAGGGACACGTGGGCACTGCCCT
>NW_011918797.1:0-5582 GCF_000151845.1 Pteropus vampyrus | reverse complement strand
CCGGGCCCG
The DNA here is from genome assembly GCF_000151845.1 of Pteropus vampyrus. Lineage (NCBI taxonomy): Eukaryota > Metazoa > Chordata > Mammalia > Chiroptera > Pteropodidae > Pteropus > Pteropus vampyrus. Next base: position 5,573 of record NW_011918797.1, on the reverse strand, counting down.
CCTGATGCGGCCCCCATGATCAACGTGAGACAGCCGTCCGTACCCCTTCCTGCCTCTCCACCAATATCGCATAGTGTCATGCATACCACCTGTGGGTGGTGTGCTTCGAGGGGAGACCTCAGAGAGTAGTGCCCTAAGTCCGCTTGTCCCTCGGGCACACTAGCAATAATCAAAAGGTATTCTTGAAGGGCAGACGATTGGATAAGGGGGTGAAGGAGTAAAGTCAACCCGAGATCAAGTATATGTCGTATATACACAATTAAATACCCAAAATCGATCAAAAATAACTGATACCCTGGCATACACTACGACTTCTACGAGCATGTAAATAAACATTGAATATATCCCACAGTTATAAAATTTTCAAGAGAATCGAATGACCTCCCTCTCCCCCCCCCCCCCCCCCGTCTCTCGTTTCCTATGTCTTTGGGTGACCGGGGTCGGACTCGGCCAAAGACCCCGAAGGGCATCAGATGGAGGGAACATCGTGTCTTCCTCCCCTCCACCTGACGACGGCGGACGGGCACGCCGAAACTCTTCTCCTCGTGCCCCCGCCCCCCGCCCCCCATTCCGTCCGTCGTCGGGCTCACGTGCACCCTACGTACGTGGGCACCGACGGGACGAGACTTGGCAATGGCTTCGGTGGCTCTCTCTGCGCTGCTCCCCAAGGGCCATCTCCCTGGACCCCCACCACCGAAGAAGAAGAAGAAGGAATCGATTCCAGAAGTGAGCGGACTCAAAAGTGACACAGAGACAGAGGTAGAGACAAGCCCCGACACACACCCGCTCCCCCAAACAAAGCAAAAAGTCTGCTACGCTCATACCACCCTCGACCGGCCGGATCGCGTCTGATCTCGGAAGCTCGGCAGGGTCGGGCCCGGTTAGTGTTGTGGCGCGATCGATTCTGAGACCCACCGAGCCAAGAGAGATGAATCGTGAGCCTTTATCAGCCGGCCGGCGACTGACTCTCGACCACGCAGGGTCAGAGGAGATCGGCCCCGAGCTTCCAGAGGAGGCAGCTTATAAAGCTTAAGACCATATCCTGGTGGTCTACGAGCGAGCGAGCGAGCGAGCGAGCGAGCAGATTACAGAAAGCAGATGTTGGCTGTACACGTCTCACACAAAGACAAACGTTTCCGGGGAACTCTTAGATCACACGGGGCCTAGCAGGCAGTTTCGTTATCTGCATCCCGGTGGCTGTCCGTGCTTTCCTGGGCGCTGGCGCCCGAACATATGACATCCCTTCCCTGTGACTGATTTATGGGAAAGTTTTTCACTCCTACTTGGATTAGGAAGACCGGGTGCTGTAGGCGTTAAGAGAAAAAGATGGCCGCCACGTTGTCCACCTGAAACCCATGCGATGTCGGGTCGGGTCGTAGGCAGCGGTAATGCAGACAGACAGACAGACAGACAGACAGACCGACCGACCGACCGACCGACCGACCGACCTCCCGACCTCCCAACCTCCCAACCAACCCACCCACCCCCCAACCCAAGATTGCTCTGAAACCCAGCGAACGAAAGCTACTCGAGGTGGCAATGTTTCCCGACTGGGGTGGATTGCATGGCAATGTTTCCCGACTGGGGTGGATTGCATATTGTCTGGTCGTTCCTTGATGTTTTTCACCTCTTTGTATTTATAGAACCTTTGAAAGGTGTAAATTATAGAACCTTTGAAAGTGTTTCCCCATCCGACTTTAAAGGAGACGAAAAAGGAGACGAAAGTGTTCTTCTTTGGCGGATGGTTGAGCAGGGGAAAGAGAAGCCTTTCCCGACTGCGACTGGTCGAAGGAAAGGGTAGAAACAGCAGCAGCAGCAAGAAGACACAGTTCACTGTGTAAATGCTATGAAAGGTGGGTAGGGGATGCTTGCCTGCCTGCCTGCCTGCCTGCCTGCCTGCCTGCCTGCCTGCCTGCCTGCCTGCCTTTTTGCAGTGGAAGGCGATGCTTTTCAATGCGAGGCCGCTGCCCGCCCGCCGGCTGTCACGAAAGACCTCCGCCGGCTGTCACGAAAGATTTTCCTTCACCGTGACGGGAAGAAAATATTCCATAGTGCCGAACCCTGGCTTTTCACACCCCGACCCTCACCCCGACAACACAGCAGGCAGGCACATCCCGATCCGGTTTTGGTTTCAGGTTCGGTGCGTCTTGATGATCGTCATCGTTCTCACCGCGGTCCAACGATGGCCGCGGTCCAACGATGGGTGTGGGGGTGTGCGTGTTGCGGGGTGCCGAAAACGGACGCCGCCCACGGTGGACCATTTGAAACCGTGGGTCGATCACGGTGCACGCGGCGCCCCGGCAGCCGAGTCCGTTCCCATCCTCCTCGTCCTCGTGTTCGCTCTGTTCTGGCCGGATGTGGAAAACGAAACGACCCCGGGATCCCGACTCAGAGTCGCGGCGTGCCCAGTCAGAGGGTCTCCCCCACCCCGCCCCGCCCCGCCCCGCCTCGGCCCCAGCGCGCCATCCGAGACCCGCTTCGCGCTCTCGGGGGTGCCATCCGTGGGGTTCTTCCGTGCGTGCCCCCCCCCCCCCCGCTTTCCCTTTCGACGGGTGAGGAGGTGGCACGGGACATTGCCAGTGGGTTCTGTAGAATGACGCCGAGGATTTCCCGTGGGAAGTGGGCCGTGGGACGGGGCGGGGTGGGGGGGCGATCCATTCGTCGGCCCCGTCCCCGTCCCCGTCCCCGCCACCATCGGGGGTGGGTGGGGTGGGGTGGGGGGGGGGGGAACGGGGGTCCGACGAGAACCTCCGCCTGGAATTCAGGGTTGCGGTTGTGCTTCCTGGGCCCGTGCCCGTGATCCAGGGTGGAGCGGAGAAGACGAACGCGTCCTCCGCCGCCGCCGCCGCCGCCGCCGGGACTCCCCGGGCCCCCGTCGCTCCGGGCCCGCGTCGGGCCTCCGGACTCCCGCACCCCACTCCCCATCCTCACCCCCTCGCCCCCACCCCCCATCCCGCTCGAGCCTCAAGTGGTCGAGCGCGCTTGCCCGGGCTGGGAAAAGTGGGGTGCGGGGGTAGTGGACCTAGACTCGACTCTCTTCGCCCCAGAGAGGCGGTTTCTCCCCAACGTTTTCCCTTCCCGAGGCTTAGAAGCTGCCGCCTGAGGGCGGGAGGCGGGAAACAAAGGAAAAAAACGGCCGGGCCCTTCCTTCCATGGGGAGAAGCCCGAGGCCAGGCTGAGTGGGACGCTCGCGCGCGCGCTTTCTTCTGCATATGAATGAAGCCATTGAATGAGGCCCATTGGCCTGAATCGAGGAGCACCGCACCCCCCCCTTCCCCTTCCCCTTCCCCGCCCCCCCCCCCCGTTCCCCATCCCCTCCCTGCCGCTCGTGCCCTCCGGCTCAGGTTTGGGAACGGATGGTGGAGACGAGAGCTTCATCCTCAGGGTTGAACTGGGTCCCCGGTCCTCGGGAACATCAGGCGGGCAGAGGTGCCGCTGACTTGGCATCTCAGGCGGAGAGGTCGAGGTGGACGGGTTGTTTGTGGACTTAGGGGAGACTTACTCTGGGACCGCCCTCCCCGTAGACCCTACCGCCCTGGCCCAGACCTGGGTAGGGGAGCCGTGGGCCTGGGGAAGGAGGCATGGGGGGCGGGGGCGGGGCTGGCCAGGGACCGCCGGACCCGGGTCCCGGTCGCTGCCCGCCCGCCCTGCCCGCCCTGCCCGCCTCGCCCGCCTCGCCCGCCTGGGGGGCCGCTGGTGGCTCCCGGTGGCTCCCGCCACTCGGTTCATTCTGTTGGGATTCCCGAGGTGCCCGCCGCCGGGCCGATGGGAGGTAAATGCCTCTCCCTGACTATTTCTGTAAAGGCCCCAGTCTGAGCCGCTACCGAGAACTCCTTCTCGCCCAGACACTTCCACTTGAAGAGCTGTCTCCCGCCGTGTCCAGAAAACGAACGAACTAGCAGCGGATGGCAACCCCCCCACCCCCGCCCCCCGCCACGACCGCCCCCAGAAATACCCCAACCACCCATCGAGCCAACTCCAGCTCGTTTCCCCGTAGGAGAATCACTGGCTTCGATAAAGACGGACGGACGGACGGACGGACGGACGGACGGACGGACGGACGGAGGGAGGGAGGGAGGGAGGGAGGGAGACATACAGACAGACAGACAGATAGATGCATGCGTGCACGCCTGCATACGTACATGCATACGTACGTACATACATACATAGATACACACATACGTACATACGTTATGTACGTAACCATGAGCTGGATGACTGGCGACCCCCCCCCCCACACACACCCCCTCCACCCGCCCCCCCTTCCACCCCCGGCACTGGTGCAGGATTCGTGATCGGAGCGACAGACTGGACGCCGAGGCTATCGGCGGGAGGCGGCATTTATGGATGCCGGCCCCGGCTCGGCGTATTCTTATCCCAGGGCCCAGCCCCGATGGCGACGTCGCGGGCGGGGTCGTACAGGGTCTTGTGATTCCCACACACGGCTACAGAGATCGGGGAGGACATCGATCGGTTGGCAAGTCGTGGAACGACTGCCGTGAGCTGGGAGCTGGTTCTGAGAAAACGGGTTAGCTGCAGAGTCCTTGAGGCGGGGGAAGAGGGCAGTCGGGAATGAACTCGCTCGAGCGGGAAATGGCCGGGCAGGGTCGGCCGGCCGCAGCACAGCACGAGCCCATCCCCGGGCGGATCCGATCCTGGCCCGGCGCGACCGCACCGCCCAGGCGAGCCCGAAGACTGGGAGACCGTCTCCCCCGAGTGGCCCGATGGTGGCACCGTCCATTCAAAACCACCCAGACGCCGAATCGGCCACAGCCCTGGTGCGGAAAGCGCCGACGTGCATGTGCCTCCGATGACATCGGCGCTCGTCCGCCAGCCCCGGCCTCTCTAAGCCGTCTTCTCCGAGTCCTTCTGACCTCTGTTGTCCGTCTTTTCGCCCGATCGCTCTTGCCCCATCGACCGTGCACGGAGAAATCAGATTCCATCCGCGCAGAGCCGAGAACACGTGTAGGCCCGCGCCCATCTTCTGTGCCCACCCCCATCTCACCCCGTCCGGTCCTGTCCCGTCAGAAAATGTCCCCCTCCGTCCGTCCGTCCGTCCGTCCGTCCGTCCGTCCGTCCCTCCCTCCCTCCCTCCCTCCCTCCCTCCCTCCCGTTCCGAAGCCAGACCCTAGAGACCAGAATATCGTTTTCAATGACGGGCGGAGATCGCCCCTGCCCTCTTCGCGAAAGATGTCTTTCCCGTGCCAGCAGGAGGAGGAGGAGGAGGAGGAGGAGGAGGAGGAGGAGGAGGAGGAGGAGGAGGAGGAGGAGACTCAGTTGGGGGATGGACGTCCCGATGACTAGATAGTACTTGTGAACCGACTGACAGACGGACTGACCGACAGAGATACTCGCGCGCGCTTCTGGTGTGGGCACGGAGCTGGTTAATCATACTAGGGTGAGTCAAGCGTGGAGGGGTTTAAGTCCGATGACTTTATGTTTACGAATTGTACTAGCCTGAGCCGGACATGACTAAGTAGAAGCGGTGGCATTAGAGGAAGGGTGGTCTTTGGATCTACTTCTCAGTATTGCGGTTACAGAGGGGCTCTTGCTGCCGTCGAAGTCGTTCCCTT
>NW_011918796.1:0-2068 GCF_000151845.1 Pteropus vampyrus | reverse complement strand
AAATCAATCATGAATTTGGGTGGTACAACTTCTTTTTCCACTCACCTATCTTACTGGATGTTACCATAGATCTCATTCGTCCGGAGGAGGAGGAGGAGAACGTCGAGGAGAACGACGTTCTCCTCCTTCGGGATGGGAGGCAGAGAATGAGAGAAATCTGTACACGCAGACCGCGTTGAGAAAGAAATCTCATCCTCCTTGAGCCTCCCCGCCTAGTGGAGTGACTTTTCCACCATCGCCTCTCTCTGCGTGACTCGATATCAAAAGGCATCGAGGTTCGGCGGCTTCTCGGGGTCTCCTCTGGTTTTCTGAGGCAGACTGCCCCCGTCACGAAAACACGAAAGGTTCGCGGTCTGTGCGGCTTTCGCCTGTTCGTCTGTCCCGTGTCCGTTGAATTCTCAGGCCCGCCCGGCCCCGACCCCTCAGAAGGTTGGAGGTCAGGTTTCGGCCTCGGTGACCTGCGGCTTTCGCCTGTTCGTCTGTCCCGTGTCCGTTGAATTCTCAGGCCCGCATGCTGACATGCTCTCTCCTCTCGGTGATGACCTCTTCCTTTTCGGTACTTTCGGATTCGTCAAAAGGACACATACACGCTCTTTCCACTGCTGACATGCTCTCTCCTCTCGGTGACCTGGTCGAGGGACTCTAGGACTATGGGCGGGTGTCTTTCAAAAGGACACCGCCCGTCCGTCCGTCCGTCCGTCCGTCCGTCCGTCCGTCCATCCGTCCATCCATCTATCCATCCATCCATCCATCCCGCTCCTCGGCAGAGACGGACCCCGGTGATTCGAAAACTTCCTTCCACACCAAAACCTGCACGCCGTCACTGCCGGGGTCGCCGAGGCCACCGAGATGCCCCTCGGGAGGCGAACGCACACATGGGCCGTGGTGTGTCTGGGTGGGGGAGGGAATGTGCGTTGGCCGGCGCTCCTGAGGAACGGGAGCCGTGCGGGGGGCCGGCGGGGACCCTTCGATGCGTACGACCGTGTGAGAGAAGCCCGCGGGAAAAGGCCACGGGCCTCACGGTGCCGACGACATAGGACGCGTGTGGCGGGTGACGAACCGCTGGAGCGCAGGAAGTTCTGAAGGCAGCGAGGCTACCCACTCTGTACGCTACCAGCGTGGTGAGACACATCTGTCGACCTCCGGGGACTGCCCGTACGACACCCGGACGTGAACCCAGATGTCGACTCCGGACGGACTCTGGGTGATCGCGAGGTAGCTTCGCGGATGGCCGCTCCGGTACCTGGCGGGGGAGTGTGCTGTCGATAGCCTGGCTACCCGAGGCCCCCGGCTCGGCGGAGGAGACCCTCGGCTCGGCGGAGGACTCAGGACCCTCTCATCGGGCAGGACTCTCTCAGGCGGAGCCGGGCCGGGGTCTCTCGCTCGCTCTCGCTCTCGCTCTCGCTCTCGCTCTCGCTCTCGCTCTCGCTCTCGCTCTCGCTCTCGCTCTCGCTCTCGCTCTCTCGAAGGTGCAAGTTCTGAACACCCCAGACCCGCCCGGGGGTCAACCCTCCGAGGCACGATCCTGGGGCTGAGTGTCCTGGGTCCTGCGGTCCTTGCAAGGGATGGTCGCTGTGGAAAACACCACGCCGTCTTCCGGAGCGGCTGCGCCGTCGGACCTCGACGCCGGTGTCACGAGAGAGCGACTCGGTTTCTCCACGGCCTGACCTCACCGGCAATCGGTTACCGTTCCCCTTCTCTATTCTGTGGGAGGTATCCTGGTGGCCGTGTCCTGAGATCGCCCCGTCTTGCCGTGATGTTCCTCGGAATGTTGGGGAAACCACCGGTTCGAGTCTTTTTCGTGAGATTTCCCTTTCTTTTCCTTTTTGGCCACCCGCCTCGCCTCCCTCTCCTCCCGTTCCGCTCCGGTGAAATGCCTGTCGTGGGTCTTTGGTCCTTCCTTCCTTCCTTCCTTCCTTCCTTCCTTCCTTCCTTCCTTCCTTCCTTCCTTCCTTCCTTCCTTCCTTCCTTCCTTCCTTCCTCCCTTCCTCCTCCCTTCCTCCCTCCCTCCCTCCCTCCATCGATCGCTCGCCTGAATGAAAAAGGAAATCAACTAGATGGAGAGGTC
>NW_011918792.1:0-2129 GCF_000151845.1 Pteropus vampyrus | reverse complement strand
AACTTACTCTCTGTATTTCTATTTTATCATTTCTTTTTTCTATAGTGTCAAGTATCTCAGAGTCTACCTTTTTTAAGAGTGAAGAGGAATTAGGGTATAAACATTCTTATATTTACCTTGCTTTCTCTCACAGTTTATTTCTCTCATTCATCATGGTACAACCACACTGGCTTATCCTAGTTTTCTTAAATATTTCAAATCCTTAGAATCCAGCATTTTATACTTTCTGTTCTCACTTCGTAGACCTCTTTTCCCTCCCCGCAATACAACTAATATTTCTCTTTCAAGTCTCAGCCGCAATATCATCCCTTTAAAAAAGACATGCCACTTAAAGTGGATTATGCCTTCCCTAAAGCTCAAATACTCTTTTTCATAGAATTTTTCCTTCTTTTATAACATTTATCACAATATATAATCATATGAGTTTGTGTACTTGCTATCTTACTGTATATTTTTCTCTATTACCATAAGTTTCATGAGGTTAGAGACTACGAGCTATATTGGTTTGTTCGACACTTCGTAATCTGAGCCTAGGACAAATAGATGCTTAATAAATATTTGTTGAAGAAACATGCAGCAAATGTAGATATATATAATATCTAATTTCCTTTTTTCACTTATTAGCAGAACCCCAGATTTGTTGGTTTGTTTGTTTTTGTGATTCTGCTTTTATTATGTGCCCAGTTACAGTACTTTTTAATATACCCTATATGAGGGTCATAGTGCACAGTTTTGCCTTACTTAATATAATTCAGATTATACTGGAAAAGGTCAGACTCAATCTTTTATATTTCTCTTTTGCCCACTATATTTCACCTGGAAAAGAGATACAATATCTCAAAGAGAAAAAACAATTTAAAACAAATAAGTGAAAAAGCCACGCTCTAAGTTTGATAGAGCCAAAAGCTAGTATAGTTCTAAGTCCTTTTTTTTTTTTCCATGTCTTATTTCCTTTATTTTTTTATTGTTTATTGGGGTAACATTGGTTAATACAATTATATAATTTTCAGGTGTACGTTATAATTTGACATCTGTGTATTCTATTATGTGCTAATGGCTGCCTTGAACACTTGGTTCAACTTTGGGCTTGGCCTCCTGAGTTCTTCATTCATGAGAAGTCAACCTGACTTGCTTAAGCCAATATAGTGAGGTTTATGTTATGCAAAATCCAATTCAAAATGCAATGTTTAGCAAAGTCATTCCATATCTAAAGGTCCTAATTTAATCATTTTGCCATTGGCCTAGATAATTTCTAAGATCACTAGTTCTAACATAAGTTTTGCTTTAAAATAAAAACATGATTTATCCAAACATCGGCATATCTTTGAATTTAAATTATTCTTTTTGTTTTGAAAACCAATGTGATATGTGAATTTTGGAAATAACTACTATGTATAAGACAATGTGCCAGATGGTTTAATTAACAAGATTTCCTTTTTAAATGCACACGTTGTACATTTCCTCCATTTTCCATATTTTCCCTGCATTTTTTTTAACATATCAACATGTCATTAATTTTAAAGATTGTAATTAAGTATTCACGAAAAGACTAAAAGGGACAGTATTCAAACTTACTTTTATACAATCAAATATTATTTTTTCTAGCAAATTATACTGAAACCCAGATTGTGGTAGGACAGGAAAGATATATAATTTGAGATAGTGGTTCTAAAATGCCAGTTTAAAAACCAGTACTAAGCAAGCTATGTCCAAATTAGTTGGATCATTTCGCAGACCCATCTTGAACTCCATATGTAGGAAAAAAAATTAGCTTTCCCTAAAGAAAAGTCTAGCCTTTTGTGGGTCTCCCTAGGTCTGGCTTTGATCTAGGCTCGTGGCTGGGGATAAGACTCCGGATTTAAAATGTTACATTAATGTAGCAGGGCTCCTGTGCCTAACTTATGTAAGTATGACTCAACTTATTGTATTACACACGTGTGGCAGAATGCCGATATTGTGGTCCCCTAGCACAGAAGCACATACTCCCCGCAATAAAGTTGGCTCCTGCTGATTCATTCTTATGATGGCTCCTTGTGCTTTTTCAACTGGGCATCTCACCACCGAAACCTTCTCTTCTTGTATTAGGGTTGGTGCTGACACCTTTGTTCTTGGCTTCTGGAAGATCAGTC
>NW_011918791.1:0-2560 GCF_000151845.1 Pteropus vampyrus | reverse complement strand
CCCAAAAAATAAGAGCCCCCCACGCCCGCAAGTAAATTGGATACAATGGTTCTTAGAGGCTTCAAAACAAGTTTATTTACACACAGAAGGAGTTGAGCTCGGTCTGGACTTCTAGGTCCCGTGGCCACCCCAATAAGGAAAGCCACTACCCCAAGTGATTATTTCCATGTGAATTAGAATTAATTAAATGGACATAAACTTGAAATTTCCCCTCCTTCAGTGTTCTAGGCACAGTTTCAAAACTCAATTGTCGGCTTGTGCTCAGTGGCTACTGAGCTGAACAGCTGAATTAGAGGAAAATTTCTACCTATCACAGGAAGTTCTACAAGACAGCGGTCCTGCGGCCAGTCTGCTCGGTTACTGGAATGCATCGTCTGGGATTGCAAATATGAAAATGACTGAGTAGGTAAGTAAGTTATGCAAGTAAGTAAGTAAGTAAGGAAGGAAGGAAGTAATGTAGGAAGGAAGGAAGGAAGGAAGGAATGTAGGAAGGAAGGAAGGAAGGAAGGAAGCAGGGAGAGAGGGAGGGAGAGAAGGGGACCAGCTCAGCCATGGGCACCGAGGGTGATTTTCTGCCAGCTAAATGGGGACCAAAACCCCCCTTTGCCACCTCTCCCATAGCCCTCATGCCACTCAGTGAAGCTGTGGGCTTCAGGGTCTGAATCAGTTTGTCCCCAAGGGCCTGAACCCCTACTCCCGATGGGGCGGGCAGAACAACTCTGCCCCGTAAGTCTTGACTGGATCCACTGTGGGTCTCGGAGACTCAGGCTTCTCTCCAGGTCCCAGCTCATTCCACATGCAGCAGTTTGGGACTTTAGGCCTGGGGACCAGAAGGAGTGGGGAAGAAAGGACAGAACTGACCGGGTTCCATGACAGTGTTAAGACTGATGGACAGAGCGAGTCTGGGATGGGTATCAAATAAATGCTGGCATTGCCCGAGCACTTACTGTGTGCCAGTCACCGAGCTACGGTTCCATCTGGTTTCACAGAGGAGGAAGCCGATGCCTAGAGAGGTGACGCAGCCTGTCTGAGGGCGCAAGACCAGTGAACCATGAGTCAGGGTCAAGCCCAGGAAGGCCGGCTTTAGCGATGGCTTCTTAGCCTCCATGTCCGCCCAGGACAAAAGCAGGACGCGCTGTGGGACCAGAGCCCAATGTCAGCGCTTCCTCCTCTCCTGGGCCTGAGAGCCTCTGAGATCCTGCCTGTCACCCTGGGCCCAGCCCAGACAGCCCAACCAGCAGCCCCCATCCCGCTCCCCCAGGGCGGTGACAGCCAAAGGAGGAGGTCGCATGCGGTCAGCTGGAGGCCTCTGGGGCTGATCTCACACCGAGTCTCCGCCCATGATCTCAGCAAAGCCAGAGCAGCTTCCTTAACTGCCCCCTGGGTGGGTGACATAACCGGGGTCCTGTGCACGGGGGGCTGTGAGGGACCCGCAGCATCCCAGGTGCTCTCAAGGAGCCAGGACGGAAAATACGACTCGCTTCTTCCCCCAGAGTGGGATCGATTTTCCATTGCTAATTTCCTAGGAATCCGGTGAAGTAGTGGAAGACCTAGAAGGCGGGAGACCTGGTTCTCTCCCTGGCCGTTTGGCTAAGACGAGGGCCCTAGGGCCTCCATCTCCTCCTCGATGGCTCAGCGAGCAGAGTCCATGATGCCCAAGACTGGTCCTGTCTGACTCACGACGATACCCCCGTGTGCGTCCGTGAGGCCGAGGAATGTTTAAGGACAGCAGCGGACATCTGGGGCTCACAGTCTTTCTGGGTTTTGTTTGTTTTCAAGATGTGTCTTTGGGAGTGGAGATCAGTCAATCGCGACTTACCAGTTTTATTCCAGAAATCGTTTAATAATCATTTTAATAATAATTTTATTATTAAGAGTACAAAGGACTTGAGAATTCAAATATCTCCCCTCCCCCAGCCACCCTCTGCACAGCTCAGCTTAGTCCCTGGAGCAGCCAGATGTTCAGCAGGCTGAAGGGGGGGACAATGCACCTTTGGTCCCCGGGGCTCACTGCACATCGGGCCGTTTCACCCTCGCCCACCCTGGGATCTTTGTGTCATTGTCATTGCCATTTTGCAGCCATTCTCCCTGCCGGAATCAGGTCAAGCCTTTGCCATCACCTCCTCCAGGAAGTCTTCTCTGACGCCCCAAGTCCTGCCCAGGAACCCTGCCAGGCACCCTCCAAAAGCTTGAACGGTGTCATCCAGCCTCCCGGCTACACCCACGTGGAGAGCAGCCCTGATTGGTAGGTGATGCAAGGGCCAGAAAGGTGTCCGTCTCCTGCACATGCAACACTCCTTAATAGCACCCCACATCTCGGGGCTGAGAGGTCTACCTTTGCTCCGAGGGCGAGCCCGGCTCCATCTGCACTCTTCAGAGTTGGGAGCAGACAGCGTTTCTCTCTCGTACGGCCTCCCCCACCCCGTTCTCTTTCTTCGACATCTCCCTTGGACAGACTCGGACTCGCTCCTTTATTTACTTTTCTTTTTGTGTTTCTAGTCTGGCCTGACCCCCTAAGAAGCCGCCGGGTAGAAATGCGAAAACTAAGGGAAATTTGCTT
>NW_011918790.1:0-2860 GCF_000151845.1 Pteropus vampyrus | reverse complement strand
TAGGGATGAATATAGTGATGGGTGGCAAGTGTCATATAAAGCATCACTTAAACAGAACAAAGGAACACACATTGAGTCTGAAACAGAAAAAGACACTTCATACATGGTACTGAAAGCACAGCCTTTAAGGACTCTATTGCTTGGTAAGGAGGTGTATCAGGCCAAGGCCCATTCTAATGCAGCTGAGGGGGTGGAGGTCAAAAGACTGCATGTATAAGACTGCTTTTCCCCACACAAAAGAATCTGAAGCATAGGATTCAGAAGGCTCCTTGTGCAAATGGAGAGAACTGACTAATACCAAATCAATTTGTTTCCCCACCATTTTTTTGAGATGTTTCTCTCTCCTTCTCCATCTCTCTCTCCCCCAAAACCATATGTATATACCATATGTGTATATATGTGTGTATATATGTTATACATACATTTTTTTTTCTTAAAAATAAATCCTTCTTGAGCACAGAATCAAGTTGAGGGAACTTGATACTTGAATTTTGAAACGGATTTACTGAGAGGGCTGTCTGTGCCCATCCTTTGGACATGAGTGAAACATTTGGAGATTTCTTCCTCTGTATATGTATAATAGGTAGGAAAGCTGATAGACTCAAATCAAATTTATGGTGGAGAGACATGAATATTAGTGCTATGGCAGACATTATCCTCATTATACAATATAGAACATTCTCATATTAGTTAATTCATTATATTATTTTTTCTACAGGTCAAAGGTATAACATCTATTTTGACCTCTCATTTAAATTATTGTCTTCTACTAATACTAATTGTATGTCTGAAATACTAATACTAATTGTATGTCTGAAATACATAGTTTTCAAGAACAGTATATACAGGTGTTGATTTTTTTCAAATATAATTTGCTTAGATAATTTCTACATCTCTGGGCAGTTTTCCACAAAAAGTCCCTACTTGCATGTGTACCAAAATTTTAATTGAGTTTTTTTTCCTTTTTAGTTTTGGTGTAGATTGAGTATAGAAAATGAATCAGATGTATGGAGAAGGGCAATGAGAAGCTTAATACATGAGTTCGAAAAGTGATTTTTAGAATAGTAATTTCAAAATTACCTAAAGTAAACACTTTTAATTTAAATTATTTTTACCAATAATTTTCAATAATGTAATGATAATCAATATTCTCTTAGCAATTCATGTGTGGTACATGCTTTATGCTAATAGGATGTTTAATGAAAAATGTCCTGGCTTCGTTGTCTTCTGTACGTGACCAGCGGGAAGAGTTAAAGAATGAAGACTCTTTTAAAAAGTTTGGTTCAAAAATTACATGTACTCTTTCCATAGCATTGCAATGACAAGAACTAGTCACACGGCCACCTCTAGGTGTAAGCAAGATAAAGGAGGGGAGGGATGGTGATGGTGTTGGAAAATGTATCCTGGCCCAGCAACAACTCTATGCTGTGGACAGAAGAATATATATTTTCCTGTGATTCTTTCTGTCATAATTTGTCCTCTAGCCACCAAATATCTGGGCAGAATGTTTTTTTTGCTGTGCATTAAACAAACTCAGCTCCTCCTTAAAGAGGAATTCTCTCATCCATTTCTTTCTATGGCTTTTGATCTAAACCATGTCTTTACTTTATGTGAACATTGGAAGTGAATGCTCCGTGAGGTTGATTTCTTGCTGGTACAAATCTGAAGAACCAAAGTAAGAGGCTGAAACAGTCATTGGCTGATTGCTAAAACCAACAGATAAAGCTAACACACGTTATAGTTCTTTCTATCCACTTTCTCTGGAGTCAGAGCTTTACTAGGCAAATGGTCTACCTTCTAAATTATTGCTCATGGGAAATTATTAATTTTGTCACACATCACATGAGGCACTAACTTTCTAGCCTATGGTCATATTTCCATGCCTTGTGTTATCTATTTCCAGTGTTAAGCTAATAGTCATATTTTAGATTATTGTAAAGGCAAAACTCCCCTTCAATGTAATAATTTCTATATTAAATCATTAAAAATTATTTTAGTTATTGTTTTAAATTTTCTCTTATGGCTTCCCACTCTACATTCTTTTTTTAAAAAATTAATTAATTATTTTTTATTATTAGTTTTAAGTACACAGTCCATTGATTTCACTCTACATTCTTAATGTGATTAATAAGATGTTCAATGTCCAAATTATAGACAGGAGAAAAGAAAAAAAGAATAGAAGAAAAATATGATAATATCTAATTTGATTATCAATTCCTAAATAATGGAGAAATGTTGGAAAATAGATTTCATTAATAATTATTTTAAAAAAATTAACAAGTAAAAATAACTATAATATTTGAAGTATGGAAATGGATCTCATCAAGTATTATAATTGGATATTCTATTATTTATGGGTTTATAACAAGCATTTATTTAAAAAGCATTTCTTTTTAATGTACTCGGTCAAATTTACTTTTGATGACATTTCTGGGTCACATGAGATGAGTACATATTTTGGGTTCTAAATGCCTTTCTCCTATACGGAAGAAATTCTATGATCATTCAGCCAATGAATAGCTCAAATATATAAAGTAGAAAATGTGCTGTATGTATGTTTAGACCTGATTCTGTAAAGATAATGCCTACAAGGCCTACTAAGTTTGGACACTATTGCAATAACTACACTGACAGGTGAGTCCACATGATTCAGAGAACCTTAACAGTAGTTGAAACACACTTTTATCTTGGGGCAGTGCCCTGGGCATGGCAGTTACGAAATAAATGTAGCTTTTATTATTCCCAATATTTCATTTCACAATAACAATGAATTCTTCCTCTTTAAAATACTAAACTCATAGCAAGGCTGTCAAGTCAAATATCGTGTCCAAGGTACAGACAGGGACATTTATTATGTTCA
>NW_011918789.1:0-2179 GCF_000151845.1 Pteropus vampyrus | reverse complement strand
GAGGCATTTGTCACTGGGGTTTCCATTCCCTGGAGCACTAAGCAGACTGCCAGTTCCACAGAAGGCACAGAGAAATAAAGTGCTGGGAAGTGATGCCTATTTCCACTGAGGTCTGGCTTTTGGCCCCTGCCTTTTCCTCCTTAATAATCCCAAAGAGGCAGACGTGATAAATGCATTTCTGCCCTTCTCACCTCACCCTGCCCCCAGCATCCCAGTCTTGCTGTGCCTTTATCTTCATATCCTCTCTCCCCTCTCCCTCCACTTTGAGAAGAATTCCTGAGCAGGCTTGTCAATCTGTCACGGAGGTCTCCAGCCCCCCCACACCCCACCACCCAGCACCTCCTTGGCTCTGTCCTGAACATCAGCCTGTGTCTGTCAAAACACTGACAGTGCTTCTCTCTGCTCGGAGAGCATCAGATCCCATCTGTACCACAAACAGTCTCCCAGGTTTATTTTGCCTATCACTTCCGAACACTTGCTATTTAAATTCCAAATCATTTTTCTGGGGGTTAACAGTGTCCCTGCTATTCTTGGAGTTTACTCACTACATCTCCAACTTAACCACCTTATTTGTATGCTCCTAGACTTGTATATATACACACACTTGCACACACACAAATGTGCATTCGTACACGTGCACACGGAGACACATGAATGTCTTGCCCACGCCATCACTGCCATAAGCATCAGATTGGGTTATCATCAGCCTGTATGTTACACGAGCAACAAAACGTCTGAGATAATTCCTGCTTTCAAAGAGACCGTGTGAATTATTTTGAAAAAAAGAGAAATATGGAATAGTTTAGATATATTTTATTTGTTTCTTCAGGCCCTTTCCAATCAAAATTTAATTATGTGACTCAGTGAAATATGTCAGGAATGTCTGTCATCATCTTCTCGCCTCTCTTACATGCTGGGGGGAATGTAGAAGTTTTCTTGGTAAATAAAGCACGCTCATCACTTTCTCTACTTATGAGTAGAAACAAGATTACTTGATGGCAGGAAGGGGAAGTATCCTGCATCTTTCAGGCACAAAACTACCATGCCGACGTGACATCTTTCTGTTAACCACTTCTAAGGTCCAATGATACTGACAGGCAACCGGGAGGACAAGATAGAGGACGGGCAAACAGTCTTGGCTCTAGGATCAGAAGTCGACCTTGTTCACCAGAGGTCCAGTGAGTGGCTTGGCCTCTAACCTGGTCAAGCTCAGACACCTGCCAGCCTCTCCCAGCATCCCTGACCTGGCCCCTGCTTCCTGCCTCTTCACCGCCCCCCCTCCGCCACCCCCCAACACACACACATGTAGCTGCTCTCCTATTAGACTTGAGTCTTCTTTCCTCCTTGAATCTGTGCCTGGAATGCCGAGTGCTGGCCAGCTCCATGTTGCTGCAGCTCACTCCCCTGCGGCAGTGAAGGCCTTTGGGTCAAGGCGTTGGCACCACCAGGCTAATGCAGACAGAATGAGATGCTGAGTTATTGCCCTCCAGGGGTTTGGTGTCAGAAGTGGGGTTTGAGAGCCAGTGCCAGCTTCACAATAAAGTTCACCCTGACACTTTTAGTAAGGCCCGGCTTGCCGTGGCCTGTTGGGAGTCCACCGTGAGTGAGAGAAGACCCAGCAGCCAGGCTGCTTCTGTTGGAAATCATGACATGGTCGAGAGTTACCTGGACCCCACAGTAACTCCGCAGTGTGTTTTCTTCAAGTCTAGAATTATTCTAACAGTCAGAAGAATGTCCCTGATTGATCGTGGGCTCAGCTGGCATTTGAACCTAACTTGTACTCTTCCATCACACCCTTTCCCAATTTTTGCTATTATGTGCCTTTCCTTTCCTCTTATAAAAGCCAACTACAGGGTCTGCCTTCAAAGAATCATCTCACTGAAGTCACAGGGTCATCAAAAGATAATGAATTTTGCCAGAGGGAACTGACGAGGCCCAGGCTTATCAACCCTGGGGCATCCTCATGTCTAGGAGACAGCTGCCCTAGTGTGTAAATCTGAACAGTGGGGCAAACCGTACAGATGGGATTTTAAAATACAACAAGGTATCTCTCTTGTTAGCATGCTCTGGGCGGGGTCAATTCACACTAGTTGTATATTCTGCCTTCTTTTAGTTTCCTCTCATTTATTCCCTCCTCGCTTTCTTCCACTTTTCCTTCTTTTCTTTTTTCCTCCCACCG
>NW_011918788.1:0-1265 GCF_000151845.1 Pteropus vampyrus | reverse complement strand
CATCCCAAAAACCAGGAATCCAAAGAGGCCCACACCAAGACATATTGTAATTAAAATGCCAAAGGTTAAATACAAAGAGAGAATTTTAAAAGCAGCAAGAAAAAAAAAAAACAGATAGTTACGTACAAGGGAATACACATAAGACTGGCAGCCTATTTCTCAAAAGAAGCTTTGCAGGGCAGAGGGCTTGGCACAGAATATGCGACGTGATGAAGACCTAGGCTCTACAATCAAGAATACTTTATCTAGCAAAGCTCTCATTTAGAGTCAAAGGACAGATAAAGAGCTTCCCAGACAAAAATAAGCTAAAGGAATTCATCAACACCAAGCTAGTATTACAGGAATTGTTGGAGGGTCTTCTTTAAAAAGAAAAAGTATGTATCAAAAACACGAATAAAGAATGGTAATAACTACATATTTATCAACAAGTACCTCAAATAGAAAGGAATTAAATGCTCCAACTAAAAGATAGGGAAGCCGAAAGGATAAGAAACATATGCTGCCTATAAGAGACTCACTTCAGATTAAAAGACACATACTGACTAAAAGGAAGGGGATGAAAAAAGACATTGCCTTGATGGACCTAGAGGGTATTGCGCTGAATGAAGTAAGTCAGATAGAGAAAGAGAAATACCACATGATTTCATGTACATGTAAAATCTAAAAAACAAAATAAAAAACAGCAACAGCAACAAAAACGGAAACAAGCTTATAGATACAGAGAATATTTTGAGGGCTACTAGATGGGAGGGGGGCTTGGGGGGATGGCGAAAAAGGGCAAAGGGATTAAGAAGTACAAATGGATAGATGCAAAATAGTCACGGAGATATAAAGTGTAGCATAAGGAAAATAGACAACTATGTTGTAAAAAATATGTAAGGGGAAAGAGGGGTACCTGATTTAGTAGGGTGACCACTTCGTGAGTTATATAGATTTTTAATCACTATGCTGTACAACTGAAACTAATGTGTTATTATATGTAATTGAAAAAAATGATTGAATTGTACAACGTAAATATGAGCAACTAATTGTCTATATAATAATAATTTAAGAAGTCTATGGGACAAAATTAAGGGTAAATTAAGTATACTTCAATAAAGCTGAGACAAGAAGAAGAAAAAGAAAAAGAAAAGAAGAAGAAGAAGAAGAAGAAGAAGAAGAAGAAGAAGAAGAAGAAGAAGAAGAGGAGGAGGAGTCCTTGATAGACACAAAACAGATTACGCAGAGATACCTAGCTATTGCTTATGGGCATGGATTGGTCACTA
>NW_011918787.1:0-2339 GCF_000151845.1 Pteropus vampyrus | reverse complement strand
GAGTCACAGAGGCTGACGGGAACGGCGGATCTAGCATCGCAGGGGCTGATGGGAATGGTGCACGTGAGTCACAGAGGCTGACGGGAATGGTGGCTCTCGCATCGCAGGGGCTGATGGGAATGGTAGATCTGCGTCGCAGGGATGAGAATGAATGGTGGCTCGTCAGTCTCAGGCGTTCATGAGAACGGAGGGTCATGAGTCTCGGGCATCTGTGGGACTTGCAGCCGCTGAATCTGGGGTGCCAAGGGATTTGCGAACCCTGTATAATAGAGAATAATGGAAATAGTGGTTCCTGGGACTCACTAACCAATGAGAATGGAGGCCTTGTTCAGGAAAGAAAGAGAGTTATGTTTTGCGGTTTGTTTGTTTTTTATCCCAGAGGCTTAAGCAAGTCCCAGCCTAACCCATAGCCATATATTATTCATCCATCTCTCCATTCATTCGTTTAGCAACCATTTGCCTGAGCCCCTGCTCTGAGCCACACCCCATGCTGGGTGATACTGAGGACATAGAGATGACTCAGACCTGGATCGTGCCCTCAGTGAATTCCCAGAGACAGATCCAGACACCGAGAGTCGCAACACAACGGGATCAGCGTCACGCCGAGGAGACACAGCAGGGTGATGCGATTTACCATCCTGCCCTGCCTGACTAGGGGACATCTGGGGTGATCGTGAAATGACAGTAATTCTGGAAGCCGAGTCCACGTGCAGGGTCTGACAAAAGGTCCTTTTTATCGTAGGTGAACCTGTGCCTGACAAATCTAACGGGTGCCCAACGTCAATACCAAAGAAGCTGCACATTTTCGCAGAGGCAGCCCACCTCGAAAGACAGAGCATGGACTTTGCAGCCAGACAGGCCTGGGGTCCATTCTTGGCTCTGCCATTCACTGTGTGCGCTTGAGCAACCCATTATTCAACCCCTCAGTTCCTCGGCCTTACACGCAAATAAAACAGCTCCTAATAATAAGATTGCTTGATGATTTAATGATATAACAAATACCAAGCCCAGGGCATGTTCTCAAGGAGACTTTCAGTAAAGGGCATGTTTATCATTATTATGATTATTCCTATCATTAGTAATTAATAATAAATTTTCAAACCTCTACACGTATTTATTAAATATCTGGGTTCAGAGGCTTAAGAGCATTGGAAGAAATCAGTAGAAAAACGACACCCAGTGATCTGCATATGCATTAGCATTAGTTTCTTCATGTAAAAAAAAAAATCTCCCAATTGATCAAATCAGTATAAATCAATTTCTACAGTGGAATACTATACAGCCGCTAAAATTAATGAGGTAGCTCTATAAGCACGGATATAGGAGGATTGGCAGGACCGTGTTTAAAAAGCAAAGTGTGGAAGAATGGGATCCCATCTGGGGACAAAAAAGAAGCGGTGGTACAATACATGTGCATAGATGCAGAGAATTCCTCGGGACCGATACACGAGAAATTGGTAAGCACGAGCTGTCCCCAGAGAGGACTGGGTGGCCCCAGGGACCAGGTGGGAGAGAAATGCATGTTCACTGTCAGCCCCAGAACTGGATACCCACCACTGCCTGGACGTCTTCCCTAAGTGTCCCCCAGCCCCTAATGTCCACTAGGTTTCAAGCTGTGCACAGCATCTTCCCTCTCCTGTACCCTCCGTCTCCCTCCTGGTTCCCCACTGGGAACAACGCTTGTCCCCTCGAGTCCTGGGCCAGGCTTCTTGTCGTTGTGTCCTCTTTTTCGTGTCTTTCCTACCTGTCACCCACCCCACCCCACCCCCCCAGCCTGTCAGTGGTCAGTCGTCCCCCTCCTCACATTCGCTGCCCCGACCCCTCCTCTCCGTCCCCAGGGTCCCAGCCCCAGCTCGGGCATCCTCCTCCCCAAGCCTCCCAGTCACACCCCAAAGGGCACGGGCGGGGGGCGGCTGTTCGACACCCGGATCTGACCCTGCCCCTCCCTTCGCTCGCAGCCCTCCACGGCTCGCGTTCGATCTCGGAAACGGGCCCCCGGCGCGGCCTCCCGAGCGCCGGCGATCGGGGCCCCGCCCACCACCTCGGCCTCGTCTGGGTTCCCGGGCTGCATCCCGGAGGGCTCCAGTCAGCCCCGGCTGCGGGGCCGTTGTCCCGGCATCGCCCCCGGCTTCCTGCCTTCGGGCCTCCAGCTGACGCCGTGCCCTCTGCCCGGAACGCCCTCGCCGCCGCCCCTGTCCCCCAGCGATTCGGCTCTCGCTTCGCCCGGTTCCCGGAGGTCAGGCCACGAGCGCGGCCGCCCCCCGCCCCGGAGGTCCTTGGGGCCGTCTCCAGCTGAAAGGATCCCCCCGCCCCGGGCTCGCGCAGCCGCTGGCCTCTCC
>NW_011918786.1:0-4969 GCF_000151845.1 Pteropus vampyrus | reverse complement strand
ACGATATTATTTAAAGACAAAAGAAAAGTAATTAACGGTAACTTTTTTGTTTGTTGGTTTATTTGCCATTATTTTTTAAAAGACAGTAGAGGCTCCTAACAAGTGTGATTTTAATGAATATTGAAACCAAAAATATTCTGTATGGCTCCGGAGAATCTAAAAATATGTTTGTCAGATCTATTTGCTCTTTTTGGTCTTGAATTTTAGAAGATCGTATCATCTCTAGGGCCATGAGGTTATCTTTTTTTTTGCTTGTTGAAAACCAAAATAATGTACTTAAATTACTTTCAAAAAAGCAAGAGAATTTGATAAAAGGCTGACACTGTTACGTGATGAATACTCTCAACAACCAGAAATAGAAATTTCTGCATCTGGTAAAAGGTATCTACGGAATTGTCCAAAGTCAATAGTGTTCCCCTTCAGTTCAGGAATGAAGGACAAAGAGATACACTGTCACTGCTTATATTCACTGTCACCCTGGATGGAGATCCTGGTATCAAGTTAAAAAAGGGAAATAAAATGTATAAAGTTTGGAAAGGGAGAAATAAAAGCATTTCATTCACAGATGATACACTTGTGTATATAGAAAATGCAAAAGAACCTATAAACAAACTACAAGAACTAGAACTCATAGCTGAATTAATGTTACTAAACACAAAGTCAACTTTATTTCTAGATTCTAGCTAAAAGCTCTGGGAAATAGAATTAAAATGCCATATATCAAATACCTGGGAATTAATTTAATGCAAATCCTCTAGAATGAAAATTATGACACTTTAATAAAAGAAATTAGAGAGGACCTACCTAAATGAAGGGGATATGCATGAATCCGTGTATTCCATTCATTAAGATATCAATTGTCCCACACCTATCCACAAATTCAACACAATCTCAATCAAATTATTAGCAACCTTTTATGGTAGAAATTGAGAAGATAATTCTATAATTTATGTGGCAGCACAAAGAACAAGCCTTGAAAAGAAGGAGAAAGTTTGACTTGCATTTCCAGATTTCAAAACATATACAAAACTCAGTAATTAAGTCAGAATGGTCTATAGGTATGAGTATAATACAAACATGTCACTAAATAGAACCAAATCTAAAAATAGACCCATACACATATACTGTCAATTGATTTTCTCCAAAAATCAATCATATTTCCCAATGGGGGAATATAATTTAGTGGGGAAAAAGATGTTCTTTTTAAGATAAATGCTGGAGCAACTGGCTATTCATATTTTTAAAAAGTAAATTGATCCCTCCTTCACACCATACCAAAAAAAAATAATTCTAGATGAATAAGAGATCTAAGTTGTGAAATTTAGGTCAAGGTTTAATTGTCACAATGCCACTTGTTGATTAGTCTCTTTCCTCCATTGAATTGCCTTTTCATCTTTGTAAAAAAAAAAAAAAGCAGTTTTCCCCATTTGTGTGGGTCTACTTCTATACTCTTACTCAGAGACACAAAATTGTTAATGATTTTCTTTTATTATGGTTTAAATGTTAGAGAATCTGTAGTGTCATTCTTTTTCATTCCTTATATTTATGTTTTCTCTTTCTTTTCTCTTGACAATTCCAGCTAGGAATATATGAGTTTTATTAATCATCTTAAGAAAATTAACTTTGTAATTTATTGATTATCTCTATTGTTATTTTGTATTTCAACAACTTCACTTTTTTATTATTTCCTTCTTTTAGCTTATATTGGGTTTAATTTGTTCTTTTTCTACCTTCTTTTATTGAAACTGTTGATCAGGTTTTCAACCTTTCTTCTTTAGTAATATAGGTATTTTAAATGATAAATTTTCTTCTATGTATCTATATGTATATGGCTTCATATATTTTCTTTAAAAAATATTTTCTACTAGCAATTGTGATTGCTTCTTTGACCTACAAGTTATTTTAAAGGTTACTGTTTAAATTCCAAATATTTAGGAGTTTTTAGACCTCTTTCTGCAATTGATTTTCTAAATCAATTCTATCAGTCCTTTGTACTAAGTCTTTTTATGTACTAAGACTTCTTTTGTGGCCAAACAGATTTTTTTGTGTATGTTTGATTATTTCATCTACATAGCAGGGTTTGGCTGGAGCCCCGATTGCAGGTTTGGGTACAGGTTGCAGGTGCCTGGAGAGCAGTGTGCACTTGCTGCACAGAAGTAGGTGGCTGAGTCTCTGGGCTGGGAGGCCCTGATGTACAATGAGAAGAGTCTGGCGTTTTTGCTGAACAAAACTTTGAATCTTCCATCTTCCATTTCATTCTTAACTGAACGTATGGCTATCAAAAATTCAGGCCCTTTACCGGCGTATTGTCGGTACCACGGGAAGTAGTCAAATGCACTGTTCTCATAAGTACAGTTCAGAACTGAAATCTCTCCTTCCTGTAATACCAAAGACCGAGGGCTCTGTTTCACTTGCTGCTGGTCACTTTTTTCCTTCTGTTGGCCACTCACCCCTGCTTAAAAAGATGACAAAAAGTCATTAGGCCCCCAAATTTCCATTATCTTCTTAAATTTCTACCTGCATGAGTTTGCCCATATTCCAATTTTCTCATTTCCCCAAATTAATAATGTATCCAGGAGTTTCTCTTCCACAACTCACAGCCTAGTTGAAGCCATAGAATTAATGATGCTCCCAGGATCTTGTCCATTTCCTGGCTCCAAAGGTCAGTGACAGTTCAGGTGGTCCTCTGGTCTTCTCAGCCAGCTGGAACTAAGACTTGAAATTCACACCTGTTTTAATTCTTTCAACAGGCCCCGCCCCTTAACAAGTGCTTAAAGCTATTTCTGTAGAAGAAAGGACTTCCTCATTTCTCCTAACTTAGAATTGCTAAAAATATTTTCATTGGGAATTGCAAATCCCCTCCTTATGTATAGTCAAGGATAAGTTTAGAAATTCTCTCTCCCTAAAAATTGTGTGCTAGGACAACTTAATATGTGACTGGAGATTATAATATTTTACAACAGGGAAGAGAGAGACTCCCATGAAGCCTCAAGATCAGCATGTATAAGGGCATTTCTTTTTTATTACAAATGCTAATTGAAAATTTTGAGGACACGAAAGTGGCATAATATCCCATTATAAGCTAAGGTCACAGATCAGAATATATGGAGAATATATGGTCCCTTTATCCTCAGGAAACTTAAAATTTTATTACAATCTTTCAGATGTGTTTCTATTTTACATAATCTTAAGAAATGATAGAAGATAATTAAATCAATTACAATTAAAAAATTTCTTCTAAACTATAAATCAGGTGAATTAAATATTAAGAATATGCCTGAGGAAAAGAAATTGGCAAGAACTAGAATGATCTATTCTGGAGGAGCTTTGATCTCCAAATGGATAAGAGAAGATAGAAAAAGTTCTGCAGACATCAGAAGGTATAAGGCCATGATCATCTAAGAATGCAGCATTTTGGGTAGTTTTCATTGTAAATTTGAATAAACATTTAATATTTTCTTCACATTTTATCCTCATGGTTGAAATACGAAAATATAAATAGTCAATTAGACTTCTGATGTTAATGCAGCAGGGTATACAGACAAAATTTGAAGATAAAGTCTAAAACAGTCTTAAAAGTGGGTTGATTTGCATTATAAACAACAGAAGTTTAAAGAAATAACGAGCACATTTTTTCTGAAGCACAGAAAGAACTTTATTATTTGTCTTTTGTATCATCTCGAATTCAATAATAAAAAAAAAATCATCACAGTCCAACAGGCCACAATGGTAAGAGTCCTCATTCCTTAATCTACAACCCAATTCATTCTACTCCAGTATTTTCAGAGGACTTTTCTTTAATCGTTTGTTGAATTTTTATATATTTTTTTCATTTATTCATTAATGCATATCTTGAATATATATTTACTGAGGGCCTACTAAGTGCCTGCTAAAGGTGCAATACTTGAGTCTCATTCATGAAAGAGACATAGTCCCAATCGTCAATCAACCTAGTTCCAATACTCAAATATAGCCTGACAAAACCTACCAAAGAGAACTGTGTATCTATATGATGTGGCAAAGAGAAGACTAAGAAACTGTGCTTCTGGGCTCAGTCAGAGAAGGGTTCCAATGGAGGAGATGCTTGAACTGAGATTTACACCATTAGTAGATTTCCCAGTAAAAAGAACAGGATGAGAGAATACTAGGCATACATTAATGTGACTGGAGGTTGGACTGTGCATGTGTAGAAACATTAGAAATTTATACTAGAGAAGATAATGTGATCCTGACTTTGAAAGACAACGTGTATTATTCAAAGAAATGTTGATTTCCAAAGTCATGTTTTTCAAACCTATTAGATTAGAATAAACACAGATACTATTTAGGTAGATGGATGGATACATAGATACATACATAGATGACTGATAGATATAAATTGAAGCAGAGTAGTAGATAATAATTTACTAGATTTTTTTAAAGGATGATTTCTAGCTACTTGAACCTGTGTGGGGCCAAGGTTAATCTTCTCCAAAGCAGCACTGCCCCTTTGTGGCCATATAGAGACATTACACTGAACAATTTTCTACAGCTTCTTAAAAGTGTGTTAAACAACCATTGGATCAATCACAGCACTGAAATAAGTGACTGAGTCTTCTTCCTGAGCCAATGATTTATTCAGATAGAAGGAGATTTTGTTGAGGTCCCCTATGAAACCTTGGTTCCCAAAGATATCCAGGTCTTAATGCCTGGAATCTGAAAACGTGACTTTATACAACAAAAAGTACTTTGGGTATAGATTAATTTAAGGATCTTGAGATGAATTATTGTGGATTATCTGGGGAAGCCCTAAATATAATCATAAGAATCCTTATTGTTGCAGTCACAAGGCCCATGTACTTGGCTCATCAAATACTTAATATTCCATAGATCAGATTTTGGGACAAGGAAAGGTTTTATTTATCAAAATAGTGCCATAACAAGAAGGTGGGAGATTTCTAGTTTTCTCAAATCACCTTAAGAGCACCCC
>NW_011918785.1:0-3098 GCF_000151845.1 Pteropus vampyrus | reverse complement strand
TCATTTTTTGACTTATTTTACTTAGCATAATGCCCTCAAGTTCCATCCAGGTTGTCACTAATGGCAGACTTTCCTTATTTCTCATAGCCAAATAATGTTTTCTTTCTTTCTTTCTCTCTCTCTCTCTTTCTTTTTCTTTCTTTCTTTCTTCTTTCTTTCTTCTTTCTTTCTTCTTTCTTTCTTATTTCTTCTTTCTTTCTTTCTTTCTTTCTTTCTTTCTTTCTTTCTTTCTTTCTTTCTTTCTTTCTTTCTTTCTTTCTTTCTTTCTTTCTTTCCTTCCTTCCTTCCTTCCTTCCTTCCTTCCTTCCTTCCTTACTTACTTCCTTCCTTCCTTCCTTCCTCTCTCTCTCTGTCTCTCTCTCTCAGTTTCTCTTTCTATCTCTGTCTTTCTCTGTGTTTCACATTTACTTTGTCCATTAGGTACTCAGTGGATGCTCAGATTGTTTCCATGTTTGACTATTGTAAATAATGTTGCAATGAACACGGGGGTTCAGACATCTTTTTGAGATAGCGACTTCATTTCCTTGCTGAATCACATGGTAGTTCCATTTTTAATTTTTAATTTTTTAATTTTTTGAACCTCCATACTGTTTTCCATAGTGGCTACATCAATTGACATTTTTACCGATAGTGCACAAGGGTTTCCTTTTCTCCATATCCTTGCTAGTGCTTGTTATCTCTTGTCTTTTTGATAATAGCCATTCTAACAGGTGTAGGGTAATATCTCAGTGTGCTTTGATTCGCATTTCTCTGATGATTAGTGATGTTGAGCACCGCTTCATGTACCTGTTGGCCATTTCTTTCTTTTCTTAGGAAAAATTCAGTTCCTTTCTCCATTTTTAATTGATTTTTTTTTTTTTTTTTTTTTTTGCTATTGAGTTGTGTGAGTTCTTTATAGATTTTGGATATTAGCTCTTTATCAGACACAATTTGCAAATATTAATTCCCTTTTGTTGGTTGACTTTTTATTTTGTCAATAGTTTCCTTTGATATTCAGAAGGTTTTTTTAGTTTGATGTAGTCCCAGTTATTAATTTTTGCTTTGTTGCTGTGCTTTTGGTGTCAAGTCCAAAAAATAAATATATCATTGGCAAGACTAATATCAAGTTTACCGCCTATATTTTCTTCTAGGAGTTTTATAATTTCAGGTCTTTAACCCATTTTTGTACTACTCTTGTGTGTCATATAAGATAGGGGTCCAGTTTCATATTTTTGCATGTGGCTGTCCAGTTTTCCCAACAACATTTATTGAAGAGACTATCCTTTCCCCATTGTATATTCTTGGCTTCCTTTTTTGTAAATTAGTGACCACATATGTTTGGATTTAATTCTTAAGAAGTCTCATTTTCTCCAATCACCTCAGAAGCCACAAACATTTCACATATGTTTTTCCTCAAAATTTTGTTTCCTGCTTATTTATCAGTATTCTGGGTTCATGCAACAGAATATAAACTTTTAATTTAACTTGTCATCTATGATTCAGGTCTTCTTTCCCTATAAATTCAACTTACAGCATGAGGAATACAGCATAATGCATGTCACTTGCAAGAAAAAGGTAGAGAAAGAAGATGAATTGCATACGCCCACATTCTCTTTCCAAACTCACTCAAGAAGTATTATAGGAGCTTCTTCTATACAGAAGGAAATAGTAGAAAGATAAAAAAAAAAAAAAAAAAGCATAATTCCCCTGTAAGAACATACTGTTAAAATCTAGCATGTAAAAATACTCAGTACTAAAAGTTAGAGAAACAGAATCAATCAAGGAAGAAGAAAAAAAAAAAAAGGCACGGAATTGAATTTTCAAATATCTTTCATTACTCTCATTCCCTTTGTACAACTGGACTTTTGAAATGATTATTTTATCCCAGCTAGCTCTACAATTATTTTTAATTTGTATATTTAATTTTTTTCAATTATTTTTGACATACAATATTATATTAATTTCAGGTGTACAACACAGTGATTAGACATTTTACGTAATTTATCTGGATGAAGTGATCGTCCAGATAAATCTAATATCTATCTGATACCATACATAGTCATTACAATGCTACCATACATAATTATTCCCCATGCTATACTCTACATTCCCATGACTATTTTGTGACTACCAATTTGTACTTCTTAATGCCCTCCCTGCTTCACCATCCCCCAACTCCCCAATATGACAACCATCAAAATGCTCTCTGTATCTATGAGCTTATTTTTGTTGTTTATTTGTTTATCTTGTCCTCTAGATTTCACATATGACATTTGTCTTTCTCTTCCTGACTTACTCCACTCAGCACAATGCCCTCCATGGTCCATCCAATGGCTATAATTTAAATTATGAGGGTAATCTAATAATAACCTTGTACACTATGAAGGTAACCGAGGAAAATGAAATCTTATTGTTTGTGAGCCAATTCCAGGCCTTGAGAGATATGTCTTTTTTCATCTCAAAAAGATGTAAATATGACAACAAAATAGAAAAACAACAAACAAACAAAACAAAGGGCCATATAAAGACTATGCAACTAAAAGATAATAGACATCATTAAATAATTTAAGGAGGGTCACATTTCTCCTAACATTTTATTATAAAAATTTTTAAACATTTAGAAAGGCTGACAGAATCGTACAATTATTGTTTAATAATCATTGAAATTTTGTCATATTTGTTTATACATATAACTAAATCACTTGAAAGTATATTTTAGACATCATGTCCGTAATCATCTCCTAAGAAATAAGACATTTTCCTATGTAACCACAACACCATTATTTCATCTAAGAAATTTGAAATGATTCCCCAAATTTTTTAGGTTTTTTATATTTACATAAAGATCTAATCATGGTTAACATAATGCATTAGGTTTTAGTCCTCTTTTTTCTTTAATTTAGAACAATTGCCCTTCTTTGTTCTATGACATTGACATTTGGCATAAGATGACTTTTAGACTACTCCACAATTAGATCAGTCTGTTTCCTAAGAGTAGTTTAGTTTATTTTCTATTCTCTCTATTTCCTGAAACCTGGAAATTAAGCCAACGAGAACATTCGCCAATCCAGAAAATGCACAAAAACTGGCATCTATTTCAGAGCACAGGTAAAGGAAAT
>NW_011918784.1:0-2393 GCF_000151845.1 Pteropus vampyrus | reverse complement strand
CACTAGCACCTGTGTCAACCCTGCCCAAGAAGCACTCGATGGTTCCTTGACCATGCCTGCCAGTAGAAGCAACAGAAGCCCAGAAGCAAACCTAGAATTGCGCACAGTAAGAATAAAAATTATAACCAGGACTGTGCTATGAGGGAGTCTGAAACATGAGTTCGGGTGTCCCCACCTCTGCAGCAGAGGACCACATACAGAAAGGAGGCTGGAATGGCTACTGAGCGCTAACCCTTGTCCACCATGGGCTAACCCTTTGGTGGTTAATGTCCATATAGGCCCTTTCCCCAAATTTAAGCTTCCAAGTGATAGCAATAACCACAGGTCCTTCCTAACATGACACACAAATGCTCTTGCCCTCTCTCCAACAGTGCTCTGCATTGATCCCTGGGTAATGTTCATTTTTGTCCTTCAGCCAAGTCACAACCCAGTCTTGATGTCCCACAACCTATGGACTGAATTGTAAAGTTAATCATGCCCGAAAAACCTTTTATAAAACTTTAAAACCAAAAAGGAGGGAGTAAAAAGAAAGTGGTTAATATATGTAAGTGACACATAAAGAGAGCAAGAAGAAAAACTGAGTAGTTACTACAATCCCAGTTTTTGCTGTGGTCACAAGTCCATAGTTAGTATTTATAACTTCCTTCCTCTGCTACCCATGCCGTGTAGTCTTTGCTCCCAGCAGGTTGCTCAGTAGGCCAGACTTCTCTGCCTGGTGGCATGACCTAAACAGTCATTCGTGAGGCGTCCAACTTATAGGTTCGTTGAAGTGTTCTCTAACTTTTGCCACTGAATGTAGCAGTACTAGGAGGCATTCCAGAGAAACTACTGGCCCTCACTGCATGGCAGCAATCTTAATGTTACTTGATGGTCAGGAAGCCAATGATCATGAGAAACCCAATGACCAGGTAGAACCCAGTGGAACCACATGTTCCCTGAGAGAAGTGTCCACAAACCTCTAAGTCAACAAAAACTCGAAGTCACAGAGATGTAAATTATGAATTTTGTGTGTCATCAGGCTTAATAATGACAGATGCCTTTCCCGTTTCTACCCCTTGGTTTCCAGCTGCATGAGAGCTGGACTTCTAGCCTCCAGAACTATGAGACGATGAAATTCGCTTGTCCCGTCACCCAGGTTGTAGCACTTTGTGACAGCAGCCCTTGCAAACTAACACGGACTGCACAACCCTCCCTCCCTGTAATTTATGATGTCTTTGTCCTGACTTATAAATCGGGCTCAGAGGGTCCCGTCAGAGTTGCCAAAAAAAAGTCAAGTCAGTGTCTCCACTATTACTGATAATTCTGCAATATCCACCGCTGAGAAGTGAGCTCCCAAAACTATTCGAGATGACAAAATTGTTTCTTTAATGAGTTGCAGTATTTTAACTCTGAGATAGTTTGGAATTAAGCAGAAATATTTAAGAGGAACCAATTTACAATATATACCTTTATGTCAAGAAGGAATCAGTTCATATTTGTTAATATCTGTTTAAGAGAATGTAAAACACATCAGTCTTGTTATTCTAAATAAAAATTGTAATTGATTTGGGCTCGTGATTTCTAAATTGAAATCCTTCCACATTTATATAAAGTATTGGAACATTTAAGAGAACGTCAAACAACATAGTTATAAGAGTACAGTAATAGTTATAAGTAACAATCTATATATAAAATATATATAACATAATTATATAATTATATAATATTGTGTCAATATACTTATGTATAAATGAATGTTATTTATAAATATCTATAGAAGATTTAACATGGTTTATTAGATTTACAAGAATAATACAAATGCTTGGGAATTTTTTCGTTAAGATACCTGAATTATATTAAAAGTAAATCTAATATATCAAGTATATATAAATATAGTTAAAATGTTTACGGGAGTTTTAACTGAATTTATAAAAGCCTCCTTAAAAGTGACTGTCAAGATTTGCCAGCTTTATATAGAGAATAATAAAATCTATATGTTGAATCCAAGACAGGGTTTGGCAAACTCTTTCCGTAAAGGGCCAGATAGTAAATATCTTAGGCTTTACTGTCCCTAAGGTCTCTGCTGCAGCCATTCAACTCTACCATTGCAGCACACACACAAAATGTAAGTAAATAGGTATGGCTGTGTTCCAATAAAACTTTATTTTCAAAAACAAGCATCCAGGTAGATGTGGCCCACAAGCTGTAGTTTGCCAACCTCTTATCTAAAAGATTAAAGATTTTCAAATACGAGTTTTTAAATTTTTAAAGTCAATCAAGCAAATGTTAATTATGGAAACAAGAACAACCACTGAATAATCTTCCCTGTTCACAAAAGCCATCTTCAAAGGGATGTAAGAACTCAGGTCGAAATGAGGTAGATGGCAGGGGAAACAATGCGATGTAGTACATGA
>NW_011918783.1:0-1100 GCF_000151845.1 Pteropus vampyrus | reverse complement strand
CAAGACTGGGTGGGACAGGACTGATAGCCACAGCTGCTGGTGCTGTGGGGCTTTGGAAAATTTTATTCAGCATTTCCGAGGTTTACAGGAACGCTCCGGGCAGCCAAGGTGAGCGCTGAGCTGGGCTTCAGCTGGCTCACAGCCAGCTGCGCGGAGGGCGACTGCCATTCCCAGGACATGGAGTCGCACCGTCAGGAAGCAGGCCGACCCCGGTGAGGTCAGTGTCGTGGCCAGCTACCCTGGGCTCAATTTAGAGATGTAACTGCGGCAGTGACTGTGCCCAGTCGGTTAGCAGAGGAGATTTGCTGACGGATATGCCTGAAGAGCAGAGCCATTCATTGCAATTACCAGACAAGACTCTTTGCTCATCTCGGGAGCTGGACGCCAAATGCCCTAACAGCTTCGCAGGTCCACTTGCTCCTGGGCTCTGCTGGCATCACGGCACCTGATTCAGCTCCCAACACCGAGGGACAGGACAGGAGCAGCCGGGCACGGCCCCAGCTGAGTGCATGGCCGTGCTGGGTGCTGGTGCTCGTGGGTGCTGCAGGAACCACCAGCCCCACAGCCCTCACGAGGTGCGGGACGGGGAGCGGCCCCCTCCCAGCCCCGTCTCTGGCCCGCAGTGGGGATAGCCTCCAGCCTGCGCCCTGCCCTGCCCATCCACACTGGCCCTGTGCTTGGCGCTGCTCAGCCAGGCTCTGCCCTGCTCGTGGTCCCCAGCCTGGACCACTCGGCCCCTGGTCTCACCCTCTCAGACAGCCTGGGGGCAGCCTCCCCTGAACCCCACATTCCTCTAAAGCGGCGATGACCCCCACCTCCACGCGCCTTCTGCCCCCCACGCACCCCCACAGAAAACCACCTGCCATCAGTGGGCCTGCCTGACGGTTTCTGCGTCCCTCACCAGACCCCAAGGTCTCCAGGGCGAAGCATCAGCCCTGTAGCCGGGACGGCCAGGCCGAAGACAGAAAAGGACGAGAGCTGAGGCTAAAGCGAAACGGACCCCCAGCCAGCCCGCTCTCACGCCGGAGACTGCCGGAGACGGGCTCCGCCACACGCCGCGAGAAGTCCAAGCGCGTGTGCTGACACCAGCCCTATCCGGC
>NW_011918782.1:0-2061 GCF_000151845.1 Pteropus vampyrus | reverse complement strand
AAATGCTGTAGATGGAGAGACAAACAGCCAACCTCCCTGGGTTAAACATGGAGGCTAGCCTGGCTGGGCAGCAGCCTCTCTGGGTTTCTTCTTGTGGCCTTTGTGCCTAAGAGGGGACGGGATGTCTGCAGTGAGCTTGCTCCAGAGGGCCAAGCTTCTGAGAGGAGGCTAGAGGCGGCACTGTACTGTGGAGGAGAGAGCCAGAGGCCCGGATACAGTAGTACACTCTTTAAATTTATTTAATGTTAGGAGGGTTGATCTCAAGTTAAATCTTCTTAACAGATACAAATACACACACAAACAAACAAACAAATGGGAAGGAGGAAACTTGAAAATGGAAGGATATGTTTATTACCTTGATTTTGGTGATGATTTTAGAAACAAATATATCTGTTCGAATCCATCAAATTTTATACATTAAATATTTGTAGATTTGTGTAACAATTATGTTTCAATAAATCCAGTTTAAAAATGAAGAATGAACCCATAACTGAGCACATTTCATTGACACTTTATAATGTAAAAAAAAAAAAGAAAAGAAAAAGAAAACTTCTGAAATATTTCTGAAAACAGAGCAGATCTCATACAAAAGAACTAAGTTTGGGTTGACAAATGACTCAAGATCATCAATTACAAATGGAGGAATACTTTGAAGTGAAATCTTCAAAGGCCAAATGAACCAAACCTCAAACCTACACTTTCTATCTAGTAGAAAGCTTATTTAATTGAAAGGGGAAGTTATTCTGAAAAATACAAGGTCTCAAAATGTTTGATTTATTATTCTCTTTGAAAATTCTTATATCGGGTAATCATGTAATTTATCATCCAAACTATGATGTGACACTTCCCAGCATTAATTTTTAACAAGTGATAAATAATTATTAATTAACAATTTAACATTTAAATAGTTCTGGTCAAAGGGTAAACTACGGCCTGTCCAGTGCAAACTGAGATGAAAGATCAGCTTACTTTTAAAAATGCATACTCTTTCAAGGACAGAAAAATCAAGATAAAGGTCTAGATAAGGAAAAATAATATGCAAATTACTTAGTAAAATATTGTTTGCCGTAAGAGTATAAATGACCTAAAATAATATATACCCAAAACTGAAATACCAGACAATAGTCACACAGCAGCAATTATGGTAGAAAAGAGATGGAGAAACAAGTAGAAGTGGAGAGTGTTTTCAAGTAGTTGTCCCATTTAAATATATCTATATCTAATTTGATAAATTTAAATAATTCATAGAGATACATAAACATAAAAATTAGTTTCAGAAAGTTAGAGACAGTACAAGAAAAATTTTAACAGAATGAATGATTTTCCAAGCAACAGAATAGTGAAAAAATCTAATGAAATCCAGGAAAGAAAAAAAGAAAGGCAATAATAATATATTGTTCAAAGAAAGCATACATAAGGGAAAAATGTTATATCACAATCACTACAATAAATTGATATGAGATATAACATCAAATCAAGAAAAGACACACACACACACACACACACACACACACACACATCCATCAACTCATCCACAAGAAACATAATAAAGAAACATCTACACAAAGAATGGGGAAAAAATAAGGTGATGAAGCAGTTATTCAGGGAAACATAAATAGCAGAAACTAGGAGAGCCATTTTATCATAAAATAGGATAATGCATTGACATACAAAAGAAATAAAATATGTTATATACAATAAAAATGTCAGCTGTCATAATACACATACACACAAACACACACACACCTCAGAATATAGCAGACAATTGCCAGAGCTGTGAGATAAGTAGTAGTAGAAATAGATAAATAGTAGTTGAAAGAGAAATAGGTAAATCGTAGTTGAAAATGTTTACAAATTCTCAGAAAATATCAGGCAAAAAGATGCAAAAATATTTAAGATTGTAATAGCTGAATTAATGAACGTCAAGTAGAAATATATTCAAGGACTTTACAGCCAAGGACTTTGCAACCAGGTGTACTATTTAAGTACACTTAAAATATTTTCAATTATAATAGTATATACTACGCAACAAAAAAGTAATATTTCACATGAGTTAAACCA
>NW_011918781.1:0-1817 GCF_000151845.1 Pteropus vampyrus | reverse complement strand
GAAGCCTGAGCTGGAGTCAGCACTTTCTGTTAAGATAGATTAAAAATGTTAAAGTTATTTTAGAGACATCCTAGTGCCATCTTAGTGTAAAAGGGAATTGTGAAGGCAGTATACTGGGGGAGTGTGTTAGATGGAAGGGAGCACAAAGCGGGGCTCCGGGGGTTCTGGAAATATTCTGTGTCTTCGTTGAGATATCAGATGCATGGACTTTGTCATGCGTGAAAACTCCTCAGGTTGTACATTTGTGACTTGTTCAATTTTTCTTTGTTATACCACAATAAGATTTACTTTAAAAAAAAAGCAAAAACATAGGCTATTACCTTGAATTTTCAAAGGACATTACTTTCTAACAAGTGCAAGTGCAATGTGCACAAGATCAGGAGAAACACAAGTGCAGCAGTCACTTGGAAAAACCAAGACATCAAGCATGAGAAAGCAAGAAGCTGTAGGGCCAGAGACCTTTAAGGCAGGAAGGGAAGCAGGAGACAGGCCATCATTTCAGTACAGCATTTGAGGACCCAGAGTTCTGATCGTCAAGCCTGATGTTGTACATACCCAGAACGCGGGGCCAGAATCAAGCTTTTTATTATCTCCCTGCAAAACTGCAAGTGCCCAGAAGTCAGGGCCCATTCATGTCTTGTTCACCACTGTGTATCTGCAAAGCCCATTCACCATGGCTGCAACATAATACAAACTTTTTTTAACAAATAAATTAGTGTTTGTTCACTGTCCCCCAAGCTTACAACACAGGTACTTTCCTATTTCTAGCACATTTTCATAGGAAAGAGGAGTGTCATGTTCATGAGATTTCATCATGTGCTCAATGAGCCTTTCGATGTAGGATGGTAGCCCAGCAGGACCAGAGCCACTTTGCTTCCTGTGTAGAACAATGAGTGTGTGCCCAGCCAGGTGTTGCTTATGCGACATGCTCACATGATATAAAATGGCAAACCTTATGCAAGACACTAGACACGGAGGACATCAGATGTTGTAAAATTAACCTTCTTATGTCCTTTGCCAAATTAGTCAGGAACCACTTGTTGTAGAAATGAATCATAAGCACCAGCTCTCAGGAGCAAAGCCCCTACCCTATCTTTGCTTTGTTGTTTGAGGTTCCATACACAAGGATTTCAAAGTTAGAAGACTGGGCTCTGGGAGCCCAGTGGCTTCTGCTTGCTGGCTTTACCTAGTGAGCTCCCTGGAGACAGATGGCCCAGATTCCCACCAACCTTTTCAATACATACTGTATGTGATGTTGGATTGTCCTACAACCTGGTAGAATTTAAGTTATCACATCCCATATGTGACAAGTTTGAAGACAGGAGCTGTGCTCAAATATGTGTAACGAAACTTACAGTTGTCTTGTCCTACAGTGGGGAGAGCCAGAATGATTTAGAAGAAGTTACTCAGAGAAATATTTGGCCAAATAGGAAGAAAAACTTTCTTTAAAAATAGATGTGAAATTTTGCCAGCTTGACCTAGGAAGTAGTGCATGACTCATTAGAGTAGGTGTATGAGGGGACGTCTACATTTGTCACAGAAGTGGCACTGGGTTTTAGAGAAAAGTGTGAGTCAAGAATAAGGCCCACCTGGATTTGAATCTTGACTCTGACACACAAACATGTGACCTTGAACAAATATTTCCACCTCTCTGAGACTCGAGTTTCTAGTGTATAAAGTAGAAATGACAATGGTATTTGTCCAGAGTCCTTGAAATGTTATGTGAAGGAAAGCACACAGAATGTCTATTGCAGCAGAGGAAACACAGTGAGTTCTCAGCCCAGGCTATTTACCCATGCCACCATTACCATCATACG
>NW_011918780.1:0-892 GCF_000151845.1 Pteropus vampyrus | reverse complement strand
AGATATTCTTGATTGAATATGCAAAAATAGTGTCTTGATATTGCACCATCATGACAAGAAATAAATCTTTCTTCATGCTCAGCCTACAGAGTTGACATAGATCTTCCTTGGTAAAGGTTCCCTTCGCTGTGGTGTATTTCACACTGCTGACTACAGTGATTCACCTTAAATACAATTCTCCTTGAATCCATTGAATTGAATTTACCTTGATAATTCAGTTCACTTTAGCAAACACCTATAAATGCAACTCCATGGTCTTTTATGCTGTACACCGTTTGCTCGCGGTCTGAGAGAAGAGTTCTAGCAACATGAAATGTTTTTTTATAATTGGGTTATAAATGACATAACACTGTATTAGTTTTAGCTGTTCAACATGATTTAATATATGTATACTTTGCAAAATGATTGCCAACAAGTTTAATTAGCATCCATCACCACACATAGTTAAAAAATTTTTTTCTTGTGACAAGAACTTTTAAGATTTACCCTCATCTATGATAGTCAACATGTTCTACATTATATCCCTAGGATTTATTCATCTTATAACTGGAATTTTGTACTTTTTGACAACCTTTACTTATTTTGCTCCCCACCCCCACCCCCACCTCTACCACTGGCAACCATCATTCTGTTTTCTGTATCTATGAGTTTAGTTCTTGTATTTTAGATTCCACATGTAAGTGATATGAGTCAGTGTTTATCTCTGACTTACTTCAATTAGCATAATTCCACTAAGTTCCATCCATTTGTCACAAATAGTGATATATATATATATATATATATATATATATATATATATATATATATATATATATATATATATGTTCTCATGTCTTGGCTATTGTAAATAATGCTGGAGTGAATGATGGGATATAGATATCTTTTCAATATA
>NW_011918779.1:0-6358 GCF_000151845.1 Pteropus vampyrus | reverse complement strand
CAGGCAGATTTTAGTGGCTGGGAGTAAGCAAGTGGTAACAGCATGCATAGGAAAGTGTAATAAAGGTTGCCTGTGGAGGGAGGCTCTTCATGCTCCTTACTCAACCCTTAAACTATTCCTTCTCAAGATGGCATCGTCGCCTATGCCACAGAAATGCAGAGCTTATCAACTATAGTTGAGGGTGAATCCAGACGGAATGGGACAGGAGCAATATGAAGATAATTGGTGTAAACAAGGCAGGAGGTAATTATTAAAATTTCAACATGTATTCACTGAGCACCTACTGTGTGCCAGGCACTGTTCTAGGGGCTGATGATATAGCATGGAATAAAACAGACATTCTCCCTGCCTTCGCAAAGCTTACATGTTAATGGAAGAGATAATCAAGTAAACGATTCTGAACAATTTTGATAGCTGAAGTATTATAAGACATTAGCAAGGTGACATGACAGATATTGACTAGGAGGTAGAAAAGATTGGGATACAGAGTGATCTGGGAAACTGTCACAGAAAAAGCAACATTCAAGTTAAATCCTAGAGCTGGGGGAAATAAAGTGATGTTCCGATTCATTGGCCCTCAAAAAAGAAAAAAGAAAAACAGCCCTGATTTGTAGTTCTGCCCTAGTTTTATGGTGTAAATACACCACGGCTAATTTCCAGATACCAACATATCACCAAATGTAGAGCTGGGAAGAAAGGTACACATTTGGCTCTGGCAAGTCGGCAGAAGCCATTTCCAGCACACCACTGGCAGAATGTTCCAGATGAAAGAAGAGCATGCAAAAAGACACTGCAGCAGGAAGGAGCTCAGGGTGACTGGGGACAGGAACCGTGGACAGTCAGAGAAGCTGACAAATGCCAGATTTTGCATGCAAGGAGTTGGATCTAACTCTAACTCCTTGGGACAAGATCTGATTTACATTGTTTTGTGGAGAATGAATTAGAGTAGGGGCTAGCCAGTTAAGAGTTATCGAAGCTGTTCAAGCGAAAATCAGGATGGGAGCAGTGGAAATGAATGAAGTGGACATATTTGGGAAGACATTATAGTGGCAGAAGGTAGGACTTACTGGTGGATTGGATGTAACAGCTCAGGGAAGGGAGTGCTCAGAATGATTCCTAGGTTATTATCTTGACCAGCTGGGAGGTGTCTGATGCCATTTATTGAGATGTGAAAACGGGGAGGGAAAATGGATTTGAGGATTACTTTGAGATGCATAGTAGATATCCAAGTAAAAATGTTAAGTGGATCTAAGAATCTGGAACTGAGGGGGAAGGTTGGGGATACAGATATAGATTTGAGAGTCATCAGGTGGCAGCTGAACGATGTGACTGGTTGGCATTACATAGAGAGAGTGTATTGATGGGAAAGAGATCAATCCCTGAAGAACTCAAGCCTTTAGTGGTCAGCTAGAAAAAGAGAATACGGCCAAGGAGACCAGACAAAGTGACCAATGAAGTAAGAAAGAAACAGGTCATCGTGGTGTCACAGACCTGGAGGAGAAAGTATTTCAAGATGAAGGAAGTAGTCCGTTGGGTTGAATGCTGCTGAAAGGTCAAGTGACAAGAAGACAGAGAAGTACCCATGGAATGAAGCAACATGGAGGTCATGGCGGCCTTGATGAGAGGTGTTTCAGGCCCTGGTGATGCAAAATGAATCAGGATAAAACCATCAGTTCTGACATGGAAAAGCAGAAGCCTGGTCCAACCCTCTGGAGAAGTTGTGCAATGCTCTGGGGAAGAAAGCAGGAGGCCGACAGTCTCTCTCACTCACTAAATAGCTGTGCAGTTCCAATAAGTCAAGTAACCTCTCTGGACTACCATCAGCTATTCTATGCCAGGCTC
Source organism: Pteropus vampyrus (assembly GCF_000151845.1). Classification (NCBI taxonomy): domain Eukaryota; kingdom Metazoa; phylum Chordata; class Mammalia; order Chiroptera; family Pteropodidae; genus Pteropus; species Pteropus vampyrus. Next base: position 4,516 of record NW_011918779.1, on the reverse strand, counting down.
TGAGTAAGAAAAAGACCAGGTCCCTGCCCTTGAATGACTGTTTCTAATTTACTGACTTGCATCAAAACTTGTGTGTGTGTGTGTGTGTGTGTGTGTGTGTGTACGTGTGTGTGCGGGGGAGGGGGCTTACCTCTGCAATGAGATAATAGGATTCTTGAAGCTGTATCGTGCTCATCTTGGTACCCCCCACAGAGCCCTAGTGCAATGCCTGGCACATACTGTGCACTTAATATTGGGGTCACGAATATGTTGTCATACTCTTAAAAATAAGATTTACCATTTTCTGATTCATGTGCAAATCTTGACTCTGCCATTCATTATTTGAGCAAATTATTTAACCTCTCTGTGCCCCAGTTTCCTTAACTATAAAACATGAATAATAATAATGGTATCTATATCATGATATATTATAAAAATTAAAATGGGCGTCTTGCAAGTGATAAGCTACTATTATTAATAATATGTGTGCATGGTAGAAAATTCAGCATAATCAGAATTTATGAAGTAGCGAACCAAACCACTCATGACTTAACAACTAAAGACAACCATTGCTTATATTTTGGTGTATGTCCTCACTCCTCTCTTCGTATGATGCAAAGAATTATTACCCGAATTTGAGTGGTTCAAAGGGCAGTTGTTCGTGATGGTGCTTTATTGGAAATATTATATAGAGCTCTTAATATTATGCCTCTTATTTTCCCTTCACGTAAAACAGAGTGAAATTATGTTCCTGCTGTTATATTTTAACAGAATGTGTATATTAAAAGTTCCCAGTTATTTGAGTCTTTCAGCTTGAATCTTAAACGTCTTATAAACATCATCTTATTGACCTGTCGCAACGACGCTTTGTGGTAGGTACTATCCTCATTTTACTGATGACGAACATGAGGATCGGAGGACGTGGCGTTACTATTGCTCACCGATATCCAGTTCTGCTCTCTTCCGCTCTGCCATACTGATAGTGGCTGGGGCCATACTAACTTTGGTCAGTGAAATGGAAGCCGAAGTGAGGTGTTACTCCTGAATAAGAACATGTAGTTGCTGATGCTTACCTCTCCACCAGTGGTGATCATGGAAACCAAAGTAGATGCGGAGCGTTAATGCTGAGCCGGCATGAGAATATCTGTATCAGACTTTGCTTGAGCGAGAAATAAACCTTTTTTGTTTTCCGCCCCTGCAATGTTGAGACTGTTTGTTACCACAGCATAGCTTGGCCTATCCTGACTAAGGCAGAGCGCTTAGAAGACTCTGCAAAGTCACAGAGCTTGTAAGGAGAGCAGCCAGGATTTGGACCCAGGTCTGTATGAACCAAAGCTCACGTTCAATAGCTTGTCTAAGAAGAGTAAGATACAGATTTTTGTGAGACATAGTATAACAGCTGTCATCAGGTTTTTTATTTCACCTCAAATATGGTAATGATGGCATTATCATTTCCCCAGATCTGAGCATTTTGGGGGCAAAAATAAGGAAAAAAAAAAAAGAGAAAATATCCTTACCATTTATGGTAGGGTATGTGTTGTTGTCATCCTATGAGAATAATAAAAAGACATATTTAACTTGTAAAGCAAGAAGCGTGGTAACAAAGCTTGAAAAGGAGAAGCATCTAAGTTAAATAGAATTAATAAAATAACGTTTACCAGGCAAGAAGTTTCATTGACAAATCTTTCAGAGGAACCTGTGGGAAGCTAATCCAAGGCTTAGCGTGTGAAGAAAAGGTGATCAAATTGGAAAGTCAAGCAGCTAGATCAAAGTTTTAAAGACAGAAATTGCTGAATACCCAGCTGGGTTGAGTGGATAAAAGAGAGAAGAACAGGCAAAACACAAAAACAGCCACGGTTTTTCAGGTTATGACTGTTAAGACAGCATAAAGCCCTAGATCATAGGAAGAACTATGACAGGAACTCCACAATTTGTAGAAAGAGTCCCCCACCACCGGCATCTGGCTGCTGGGGTATCCGTCTCAAAAACCGAGGCAGAAGGCATGTGATTGGCTTTTGCTGATTTCATCCTTCAGGGTGGAAGATATGTTAAATCTGAGCGTGGCTCCTAAATTATTCAAAAAAAAATTAAAGACAGCTACTTCTCGGTGTCTGTAATTCACCAGCTGATCATATTAGACACTTTTTAAAGTTAGAGCATTAATAAAAAGAAAAAGAGATCTCTTTCTTGAATCAGTAGACAAAGAAGGAAATAGCTCCAACTGCCTATTTTCCTATTCTCTCAGCCCTGATCCCAGGACAGGATATTATCATGGTCCAGGCACTTTCCCCTCAGGGATGGATGTGATGGGTGACAAATGAGGTGTTAATGGCTCCACTGGACTGAAGTCGAGATGCATGTGGGTCTTTGCCAAGGTTCTTTTCCAGAGAGAACAGAAGGTACGGCACTGGGTCTTGATGTATTATCTAAGCAGAATGGATGTCGCACCCTCTGCAGCCCTGCGGTAATCGGGGCCATGATCGGGTCCCAGCATCTTCGAGCGTGCCTCACCAACTCTGTCCGCCAGAAACATGCCTATTCCTCGTGAAGTCATCTCCGCCATGGCTATCACATTGGAATCAGAGGCTTCATCAGCTCTGGCTTGATTGCTTTATCTAGCGTAAGAGGTTTATACTCCAGAATTAAATAATTTGTGTGGTCAAGTTGTACAGAGCATTACAAGGCTGTCAGCAATTTCCTAGCACCCCAAACTAACACATCCCCAAATGCTAAACCTAAACATACTCAAAATAATATTCACTCCACCTTTTCTCAATGGGAGATAATCATAATACTGCATAAGAAATTCTTCACAAGGAAGAAGTTTTTGCCATTTTGATGGAGTCTCCATCTTTTGGTATTGCACGTAAAAATATTTTACTCCTTATCAACCTTTCGTGTGGGTATAAAGAGAGCCAGCCCTATCTACCAGAGGGATGTGTGTAATTCCCTAGCTTGGTGGCCAAAATCACAGTTTTGGTTTCTAGGGGCACAGAGCATGTTGCTAGCTTGGCTTGGTGATGTTGAATTTCCCCAGCTAAAAATCAGAACTTGTTTGCAGTCAGCACAAAAACTAGGTTTGCCTGAAACTACACTATCTCCTGCTTTTCCCTGACAAGCACTGGCATTGTAGAAGGCCTAGATGTTTTTCTCCTCTCTAGTTCACCGTCCACAGTGGTTGTTTCATATTAAGCCTGGTTTGCATCATGGTGAAGGATTATGAAAAAAAAGATTGCCCTTAGGTGGTTTTCACTTAAGAGCAAGAAGAAGCTTTCCCAGCGAATCTCTCCTGGCATCACTTTGGTCAGAACTGGGTCACATAGCCATTGAGCCAGTCATTTGTAAGGGGGATGAGAAGGTCTTTGGTGTTTCGAGGACCTTGGGATTTTTAGGGCATTTCCTTTCTTCTTTACGTACTCACTTTGTAGTCTTAAAATATAAATTTAAACATGTTTATCAATGGTTCAAGCTATGATGGATAATTGATTTTAACAGAAAAAGATGGTAACGCTGATAGTATAAAGTTTCTCAAGAATGAAGGAGGAAGTAGGAGCCAAGGCACAGGTGTAGAGGGGACTGTCCCCAAGTAGGGAAGGGACCCCTCCTTCATTATCACAGGAGGAAAGGAAGATCAGAACAGGTCCAGTCTAGGCAGGTGACTGGCCACCACTGTTCTTTTTGATCGACTAAGTGGAGCCACCCACTGCACAATTTCAACTATATTTACTTACATGGGGACAATTTTTTTGGCCTTCTAGGCTGTTGACAAGCCCTGTCAGAAAATACTGTTGAAAAGTGCACCCTTATCCAGAGTGCCAGCATTTATAGTTGTGCTTTCCCTCTGAAGGTTTAACATTTTAAAACATGCTCGAAGAAGTGTATTTAGTGTCCTCTTTAGATAACGGCTTCTTCTCCACTCACTGTCACCTCATGACAAGCCCTGGCTCTGCTTTGAACCAAGTGTCCCAGAGGTTTAGGCACAGGCTCGTGGAGCAAGATAAACTAAGAAAGCACCCTTCATACTTATCAAAGTTCCATTAAGGAAAGCTATCTCTCCCAAGATATTTATTAATTACAAGTGGAAAAACTGTAACTTAACCAATTAATCAAGGCCAGCATCGCTGGTAATAGGACATATTAATTTCATGCGCTTCCTGATACGAGAACTCAGAAGGAAACATCATTTCTATAGCCTTCACGCCACAAACGCTTACCACAATCCAATCATAAGGAAACATCAGACCAACTCGAATCAAGAGATATTCAACAAAACACTGACCAGTAGTCTTTAAAAGAGCTGAGGTTGTTCAAATGTCCTTCAATGGATGGATGCTTAAATAAACTGGGTCCATCATACCATGGAATAAAAACTCAGCAGGAAAAACAGATAAACAATTGATAAATGCAACAACTTGGATGCATCTCCAGGGAATTGATTCCACATAGTAAGATGCTATTTATACGGCATTCTTGAAATGACAAAACTACAGAGATAGAGAACAGATTCATGGTGCCAGGAGTTAGGGAGCGGGTGATG
>NW_011918778.1:0-1673 GCF_000151845.1 Pteropus vampyrus | reverse complement strand
TCATGTGAGGCAGAAGACGCTCCCAGGTGGAACAATTTGGGGAACACCGATTGAGTCCCTTAACACGAGCACCTTACACGAAAGCTCTGCATGCCCCAGTGTGGAGACATCGCCTTGCAAAACCAGGCACATGCACGAAGCCGGCACACGGAGGGCTTGAATAAACGGATGCACAGAAGTCTCTGGTGTCCAGAAAGTCTTCTACAGCAGCTAGACAGGGCTCAGACTCAGGCCAGCATGCCGAGGCTGCAGCTCATAGCTGGCCAGACGGGGCCTCTCCTGGGGCTGGCGCTCGGCTGAGCAGATGGAGCCCCAGGGAGAGCAGGCGGCATGTGGGAAGCCCAGGCAGAAATGGCCTTCATCTGGAAACAGGCGGCCATGGTCTCTGCCAGCAGCCACGGCGGCAGTGCTGATGTGACACTCACATGCACATGTGCTGGCTCTGGAACGCTCCGCCGCTCTGGGGAAGTCTCCGATAGATTTGTTTATGGAACATCAGCTTGTGCAGGTATTGGCCAGCCAGCTAATCTGAAAACAGCCTAAGGAGGATGTCTAAAAGGACCAGTTTCATTGACCATAGAGCAGAGTCCTTCCCCAAAACGAGTATTATTTAGCATCTTTGTTTGGTTTTTGCTGTAATTTTGTTAAGGTGCAAATATATCCTAAACTTCAATTCACATTAAAGTGCAATGAGATTGGAGCTTAAAATCTATTAAAAAAAAAAGAAAGAAAGAAAGAAAGAAAGAAAGAAAAAAACCCGCAAAAAACCCTAAATCAAGACAGGCGCTTATACAGAGAGAGACTCCTGTCACTTATACAGTGCCAACCGGGCCGGGATGGGTACCGTGCCCGGTGCTCACGTGCTGCAACATACTTACTTTTCTCCGTGAACGTATCAGGCAGTATTGTCCTTGAGTTTTACTGATGGGGAAGCTGACACTCAGGTCGTGTTGCTTGCCTGGAGCCACACGACTAACGAGAAGCAAGGCTGGAATCCACCCAGGCATCCAGGCTCCAGGACACAGTGCTCAGCCTCTAAGTCAAAGCCTCTGGGCAGCCGAGCGCGTCAGCCGCCGACTCTCCTGAGGGGCCTGCTGCTTCCTGAGGGCCCCGGCCCCCCTCGGAGTGCATTTGAGACAAGGGTAGACCTGACTTACAGCGGTCCGTGCTGTTTCGGAGGGCCAGATATAGGATGGGTGGTTTCTTCCAGGGAGTGTTGTAGCAACTGAGAATATTCGGGAAGATAACAGCTCGGAGAGATGAAGGCGAGCCTCCTTAAACTTGGAAATAGGAACTTCCAACGGATGATTCTTTTTTAAAGATCCAGAAGATGTAAGTCCTACAGTCTGTGAGGTTTCTGGAGGGACTAAAGGTCAGAGATCACATGGGACGGGGTAGCCGCCCAGGCCAGAACGAGGCTGGCTCCTGAAAGAGACAGTAAGGATAGCCACCGAGTGGACGGGGCAGTCAGGACACGAGCCAGCCCTACCTAACACCGGGGACGGCGAGCTCCGGGGCTCGAGCTGCTTTTGGGGAACAGGGGAACAGACAATCGTCTGGAATGTCAGACTGCAGAGCTGCCCTTTTCGAGCTTTTAACGAATAAAAGGAGGATTAATACATTAGACGTAGTCGGCTAGAATCGACACGCAAGGGCTGCTAGTGAATCTTTGC
>NW_011918777.1:0-3835 GCF_000151845.1 Pteropus vampyrus | reverse complement strand
TCCATGTCTTCAGCATCCAGAATGGAGCTGGTGAGGCGATCACAAGTCTCGCAGTTGTTGGGGTGCTGGGCATTGTTTCTCTCTAAGAGGTGCAGATCCTCAGACGTGCTGCGCTCGGCGTCTGCGGAGCCGGGCTTCTGGGAAAGGAGGTCTCCTTGCAGGGACTCTCAGAGGACACATCAAGGGCAAGGTGTCGCCTGTCTCTAATGAACTCGGACCCTCCCTTCGGATGCACACGCGTGTGCACACACACACGCACGTTCTGCCTGCACACGCCTGAGGTCATCATTATTTATTATGTCTGGGGGGATGCTGCCATCCCCTGTGACAGCCGTGATTAATGATAATGTGCAAACCTGAGGTGATTTGCTGACATATTAGCTCTTTACGAGGCACCAGGATGGAAGCGGCATTTTCCAGAGTCTGCTCCGCTGGAGCCCTTGGGGGCCGCCTGGGCGTGGGGACGGAAGGGTGGGGACGGCGATGGCTCCGTGGCTGCTGCCGCATTGTTAGCCGTTCTGTGGGATTATTTGTTTATCATTCCTGGTAATATTTTGGATGGAGAAAAATAAGAGTCACCTACAAAAAAATAAGTTAGAAAGCAATCGAATGGAACTTAACGGGCTGCACAGGAACCTGCCAAGAGAGTTCTTGAGCCGTTTCCCGGAATCTTCTAGACCTGAGTGTGTGTACTTTGTAGTTGCTTGCTAGGCCACCATAACAAAGCAGCACAGTCTGGGTGGCTTAAGCGACGTAAATTTGTTCCCTCCCAGCTCGGAAGCCGGAAGTCCAAGGTCAAGGTGCTGGCAGGTTTGGTTTTTCTGAGGCTTCTGTCTCTGGTTTACAGGGGGCCATCTTCTCCCCAAGTCCTCACGTGATCATCCCTCTGTGTGCGTCTGTGTCCTAATCTCTTCTTATAAGGACACCAGTCATGGGATTAAAGGCCCCCCCCGATGACCTCATTTCAGTCACCTCTTCAAAGACCCTCCTCTCCAAGTACGGCCACGTTCTGAGATGCTGGGGCTTACACTTCAACCTATGATTTTGGGGACGCACGATTCAGCTCAGGGTCTAAATTGTCTGCTTAGTCGGGTCGCACAGGCGTGCGTGGCCCGCGTCGCAGAGGAGCACAGCCCCATGTCGAGCACGCGTTTGTGGTCATGTCCAGCTTCTGGCCCACGGGGCAGCATGGCTGCCTTTGGTCGGCCTGTTTCGTCGTTGGGATGGCTTCTTGCTCCTCCTCCCCTTCGGTGAGCTACTGCTCATGTCGGTGCAGAGCCTCAATAAGCTTCATGCCAAATTCCCATATTTGTCTCACTACATCGAAATTGCACATTTGCTGTAACCTTACTCATCTGTAGGTCCAAGGAGAACGTGTCACTCGCCCGTGGATGCAGGTCCCTGTTCTTCTGTTTCCATCTGGCGGAAAAGTTCACAGCCATGAACTGCGATTAGCTGGCAGTTCTTGCCGGCAGGTAAACTGAGTCACGAGGGCTGCTCTTAGCCAGGGCTCTGCCACTTTGGTGACCCGGCCCTTTATTCTCCCACAGTGACGTTGATGTTCGGGCTCAGATAAATGAGTGCTCCATATGGACTGTCTTATTTGCTGAGAAATAGGTTTATGGCCCGCTGGGAGGCTGACCTGTGTGACCTTGGCCACAAAAACGCCAGGCGCACGGCTGTGTGTGCGCTAATGACCACCGAGCAGCTGTGCGCTTTGTCTCCGCATTGTCCCCTTCATGGAGGTGTACGTGAGCCGGCACCTACACTCTGCGCTGGGCTCACCTCTGGGGACAGTGAGTGTCCCAGCCGGGGACACAATAGGAGGCACATATAATTGTTTTAAGAAATGAGGACTAGTGGCCCTTTAAAAAAAAAAAAAACTTAAAAAGAAAAACACTTTACCACACTAAAGTTAGACATAAACCAGATCACCAAACGGAAACAACCCCACTCGACTGTTCTGTGTCGGATTTTGAAGTATCTGCAAGATCCTCTTAAATCTTCAAGTACCCACAGACCGGGTCATTAAACATCCAAGGCAAAATTATTTCAAAATGAAGTTTTATCATTCTTTTTTTTCTCCACTTAAACAATATATCCAATATAAAAAGATGCATGTATGTCTCCAATTAACGAAAACAAATTTATGAAAATCAGAACTGGTATGCTGGTAGATTAAAAGATAATTATTTCCCAAAGTTTTCTTTAGTTTAAAAAAAAAAATGCTTTACTTTGGGTAGCTCTAAATAGCTCTTCATGAATTTAAAATATGATTCCTTATGAGACAGAAATTCACACCCGTCTCCTCAGGAACATATGTTTTGAAATGTGATGTAATCTTGATCTAAATTTAAGAATTGAAGGGCGAAGTGTCTTCATTCCCCGCATTCCTGCCCAGACGCGCATCCCTTTGACCCGTCTAACTGACATAATACAAGGAAGCACGTAGACACTAAGCGTCAGCAGAGTGAGATCGGTCCAGCTTTGTCACCAGACAAGCAGGCGTTTGACAGTGTCTTTGCTCCTCTGGGCTCTCCCTCTCGGTGAAAGGGAGTAGAACTTGTCCCTGTGAGCAGACGACCAGATGTTGGACAGCTTTGTGGGGCGCAGGGCTGGGTTACCTGGGAGCGAAGGCTGGCCCCACACTTTCTCAGCTCTGTGTCCTCGGGCAGGCGGCTTGCACGTCAGTAAAGCGTGGAAATCAAGCCCCCGCCGATGGCACTGCTCTAGAGGAACACAGACAGCGTTCCCGGCAAAGCACCGACGACAGATTGGGGGCCCAGCGCCAGCCACTCTGTCCTCGGTCCTCGGCTAAGTTGCCGCTGTTGTTTTAAAAGCACCAGGGTGAAAATCGCTGTCCTTGGGACTCGCCTGCTCTAACGGGCTGGTGGCGAGAGGGGTAGATGCTTTGCCGAGGAGGAAGGAGGGAGTGGTTCAGGTGGCCGCCACCTCGGTAAATCAGCCGGTCCCTGCCCGCAGGGCCAGCTCGTAGCACAGCGCTGACGTGAGCTCGTTTTTCTGACACACGGACAGCCCGCTTTTTCTGCACGTGAGCCCAGAATGTTAGAAGTAGGAGCTTAAATTGATGGGATAATTGCTACTAACTGGTCAGAGTTCATGTCAATTATGCTAAACCTTCAGAAAGAAAGTTACCGTTTATGGATCTTGTCCAATTACATTTTACCCCCTCTGACGCATTAAAAAGAGAAAATACCAGAAAAGAAATGACCGGATAAAATTGAATATGACAGCTGGAGTCTGGGAGAGAAAACCGCAAAATGTCCATAATGAAAATAAAGTAGCTAAACAAGAAAATTCATGATATTTTTTCTTGTATATGTGGCATTCCAAGGCTGCGGGTTTAAAACTGTGAGTTCTTTATTAGCCTTAAGTGAATCATGTTATTTTTAAAACCACAGTTCAAGCTTCACGACAAAGAGCGTCCTTAATGCTGGGCTCAGAATGCGGGAAGGACAGCCGGGAAATTGACCTATGACGTCCCTTTGCAGTTAGTTGACTCAGCAGAGACAGGGAGTTTCTGAGCCCTGGGCTTGTGTGAGCCAAGCTGGACCCACAGGCCTTGCCTAGGTGAGGGGAGCTCAGGACAGCACAGGTGACTTTGCCGTGATGTGATTATAAGCCTGCCCCTGGCACAGATCCCCGGACTCAAGGCTTTTTATCACTTTTTCAATTTGATAAGCCAATTAATTTCATATTTTCATCATTTACACTTCTGAACATATGTCTTTGGAAAGCTTTGGATCTCTGAAAATAGAACGTTCTCTCTTTCATATAAAATAGTCATGTGACAGCTTCTACAGCTGTAGGAAAA
>NW_011918776.1:0-1331 GCF_000151845.1 Pteropus vampyrus | reverse complement strand
TTTTACCCAAACAGGTTAGAACCAAACAAGTTGTCAGAGCCAGGGGGTCAATTGCCCGCTCCTTAATATCTCAAGAGTTAGCTGTGACGCCCTCGGGATGAGAGGACATGATTTTCCTCTCTAGAGAGAATGGGCGAACTCAGCTCATTACGTTTATGGGACACAGTTGATCTACATCAGTTTCGAGCAGGTCGTTGTGCTGATACCCGCCTCCCACCCGCAGACATTCCCAGTTCAGTTGGTCTGAGGTGCAGCTGGGCATTGGGACCCTTCAGAAAACCCTAAAGGATTGTAAGGCGCTGTGACGCTGGGAGCCAGCGCTCCGTTAAGCCAGGGGTTCCCAAACATCGTCACACCTGGGTGACTTGGAGGGCTTGCTAAACCTGGTCGTCAGCCGCCACTTTCAGAGTTTCCTGGTCCAGAGACTGGAAGAGGGACCCCAGGATTTGCTTTTCTGGACAGTTCTCAGGCGACATCGCTGTGGCCGGTCTGGGGACAACCATGGTGCTCAGCCGGCGGAAGCACCGGGTCCGGCCCTGCAGGAAATCTGATGGAAACTTGTAGGAAGGGACTTCTGACAGGAAAGAGGCGGTTTACACCTGCTCCCCGCTGCCTTTTCCTCTTCTTGTGGTCATTCTTCTCTTCTGGTCCTCTGTATTCATTTCCCGTTGCTGCTTTGACAAATCAGCACAACCCCAAGTAGCTTAAGACAACGCAAAGTTGTTATCTTGCAGCTGTGGACGTCAGAAGTCCAGCGGGCTCACTGGGTCTTCCCGGGTCAAAGTCAAGGTGTTGGTAGGGCTGTGGTTCCCTCGACACGGGGTGGGGGGTCCATTTCCTCGCCTTTTCCAGCTTCTAGGACCCCAGCCGCCCTCCGTTCACGTCCTCCTTCCGTCCTCAAAGCCAGCAGTGGCTGTTGAGTCTCCCTCTGACACTGCGTCTTCTGACTCTTACCCTTGTTTAAGGACCCTGTGATTACATAGGGCCCGCCCAGAAAATCCAGCATGATCTTTCCACTTTGAGGTCAGCTGATTTATTCACAGGTTGTGGGGATTGAGATGTGAACATCCTTGGGCCATTATCTCACCCTTCACACCTGCTGGACCCCTGAATCCAGAGGCAGAGTCTGCAGTGTGAAATCAGCTCTGTGGCTTGATAGCTGGGTGGGGTGACCGGGGGCAGGTAACTGAACTTCTCTAACTCACTGGACATCAAAGAATTAAAGTACCTACCTCACAGTGTTAAGCTAAGATTAGATATCTAGATATTTATTTATAGATACAGATACAGATATATAGATGGAGAAATGCCAGTCCCGGTAAAGAGGTTGA
>NW_011918775.1:0-1020 GCF_000151845.1 Pteropus vampyrus | reverse complement strand
AGTAGCACAGAGTAAGTGCTATGCAAGTGTAGCTATGCTACTACTAATATAATTTATATATTATCATATTATATAATTATTATTATATTTGGATTCTGTCTTGAACAAGGCAGTCGCACGAGTTGCAGAGGTCACCTCAGACACTGGCCTCACCAGACGCCATCTCTCTACGACTCTCTGCCTATCTCTCCCCCCGACCTTTATAAATTCCATCTCCATCCTCACCTTCCTCATCTTGTGTTGCGTCTGCCAGAGCCAGAGGTAGCTGCGAGAAGGAGGAGCCTACCTCTCCCTCGGTAACATCACGCAGCCCTCAGCCCTCAACACTCACATCCTGATTCCTGGCCCACCTGGATTAGCCCCTGGCTAACCCTTCAGAGAATGGATGCATCTTCTAGCATCAGGTTTCTCAACCTCAGTGCTACTGACATTTGGGGCCCATAATTCCTTGCTGCGGAGGGCTTTTCCGTGCGTGGCCGGATGGGTAGCAGCATCCCTGGTCTCTTCTCACTGGATACCAAGAGCTCCCCTCCTCCAGTTGCAACCAAAAATGTGTCCAGACATTGCCAGCGTCCGCCGGGGGCAAGATTGTCTCTGGTAGAGAACTGCTTTTCTAGAACTTTGCTGTGCAATGTGAGTTTCTGTCTTATGGTGTCCTGGCAGAGAGGCTTTTAAAACTGAACAAATGTCCTCAACTTGGGCCCCTGAAACCACCCTCCACTTTATCTCATTTTCTTACCAAAATTCTAGTCCGCTGACCCACTCTCAAAATTAGTTGGCCACGAGCATCCAGCCCAACTCCCAAACTCTCAGCCATAACCAGAAACCCCGAATCTTAACCTTAAATCCAAAACTTCATCCCTCTTCCTCAAACCACAAGCCTCAATTCAAATCCTAACACTAAACCCTTGACTTGTTCCAAAACTTCAGATTTCTTAACCTCAGACAGAATTCTAAATTCGTAGGTTTACCGCAAAGGAAAACTTCACTTCCAGATCCTTTCGGCATCAGCTCCTAATG
>NW_011918774.1:0-1474 GCF_000151845.1 Pteropus vampyrus | reverse complement strand
GCCTCGATGTGCTCTTAAGAATAAGGACATGGGCCACTAGGCACCTTCTACGCGCTACTTCCGCACCGTAACAGGAAAAAAAATTGACACTATCACTGTCTCTAGATACATTCCATACTCTGGGAAAAGGAGAGATCAGGAAGCGCCGGTTCCTCTGCTCCCCCCTGGCGTTCAGCTGTGGGGCAGTCTACAGTCTGAAGTGCTTTCCGAGGACCGGGAGAAGCCAGGGCTCGGCTGGAACCCGCCCCCCGCCCAGACGGCGCGGCCCGGCCTCACCCGCGATGCCGTAGTGCTGCGCGGCGGCGCAGGCCAGGCGGCCGGGCAGGTAAGGGGAGAACTCGGCGGCATAGCCGTGACGGCCAGGCACCCGCAGCGTCCGCACCGCTCCGCCGGGCGCCGCGTTCATCCAGCCCACCACCTCCGGGCCTCGACGCCCGGCCGCCAAAGCCTCGCCGACTCGGAGGCGGACGGACCCGACTCCCCTAGAATAGTTAGAGACCCCGGAAGACGAAGAGGAAGTGAGGCAACGCGTTGTCCGTAATGCTGGATTTCTATTGGTCCGCAAATGAAATGGCATTGACGCCAACGGAATCCTTTTTTGTTTGGGGCAAAACAATCTGATTTGCGCCACCTGTAATGAACTACGTGTAACAGGGCAATGATTTGTGAGGTTGGGTGGTGATTTTGACATTTTGTATATTAGCCTCCACTGCGGGGCTATCTGGTTTTTATTAATTCATTGCCCAATATAACGAAGCAATATTATATCGGGCAGGAGTGAAACTAAGGAATTATAATAAGCAACTAAGTTTTTTTTTTTTTTTTTTTATTCTCACTACATATATTGTATAGTCATCAGTGCTCAAATGTGGGGCTAATTTAGGAAAACTAAGGTTCGTTCATTCATTCAAACATTTACTAACCATATACTATGTGAAGGGTTACAATTTATAATTTATCTGCCAAAGACACTTTTGAGAGTGAAAGAGAGTGTAGATAATAATTGAGCCAGGTCAATGGGCACTCACCGAGCTGTATGAATAGTTAATCAAATGCCAAGTACAGTGCTAAGCACTTGGATTCACATATACTCTATGCCCTCAAGAGATTAGCCTAGCAGACATGTCGGCCGTTGAGTGTCATCAAAATACTGTGCTATGAAAAATACATATGAGTTTTTTTTTTTTTAAAGGAAATTGTCAGTGCTGGAAGATGGGGGAATGGGAGGAAAAGCTTAAGAAAGGAGGTATTGTTTGAGGTGAGTAAATGATGATGTCATTGTAGGAGTGGTAATAACATGAACAACCCAAGAGAGCTAAAACGGCATGATCCATACAATCGTGGCTGCTAGGACTCAGCCTGCCCAAGTAGAAGGAGTACAGGGAAGAATGTGTGCGCCATACCAAGTGAATTGGATTTATACTGTAATTTAACAATGGAGAAACAGCAGAGTTTTCTAATGTGAGAAGTTAAA
>NW_011918773.1:0-2213 GCF_000151845.1 Pteropus vampyrus | reverse complement strand
TGAGACAGGTAAATTTCAAGAATGTGATGTTCAAAGTTTACCCCTGGGCAGAAGAAACGCCGCATCAGGCACCGCAGTGCCTCAGTGAGCCTGCAGGGCCAGCCCGCATGATCTTTCTTTTACCGTCAGTCACTGCGTGAAACATTCAAGCCTCCGGCTCCCATGGGCCTCGGCTCCTAGTCTGAGCCTGCCGCTGCTGCGGTGGCCTTACCTGCCCTCAGCCCCCCTCGCCCCCCTCCCTGTTCCTGGTTGTCACCGGGAGCTGACTGAGGGTCTACCTGTCAGGGGGTGGTGGTGCGGAGAGGTTGGCATTCCTCAGGCCTGAGTCAAAGAGGCAAACCATCAGATAAAGCAACTCTCTCCCTCCAAAAACCCCGCAGTCCCCAGCACGGCAGCCAGGAACGTTCCTGAGAGGGCATGATTTTAGCCCCAGAAGTACCCTGTGCACCTTTATCGAAATGAGAAAAATGCAGAGCATTCTCCAGCTGTCGTGGCCTCGGGGGAAGTCCTGTGGAGACTGGCAGAGGCAGGCGCTCATCACCCTCCCCGGGGCAGGCAGGCCTCCTCCAGCAAGTTCCCAGGCTCAGCAGGGCGGGGACAGCAGGGCGGTGGGGCGCTCCCTCCCGCGAATGCAGGGCTGTGGAGAAATGAGCCTAAGAGCTGAGAGTGGCAGCAGAGGGGAGCTCGCCAGGTGCGCCATGCCCGTGACACTGTTGGGACCCGTGACTGAAGACGACACCCGTCACACGTGCTCGGGCTACTTCCTGTGGACCAAGGCGGCATGGCAGCTAGACTCTGGGCTTGGGAACCTTGTCGCTCCAGGGGCGGGTGCTCAATGCTTTCTATGAGATGGATGAGTGATGGATGATGGATGGATACTGGACAAGTGGATGGATGATGGTGGACAGTGATTGTGGGGAGTGGATGGATGGATGGAGGGATGCACGGGCGGAAGGACGGGTGAGGGATGGATGGGTGGATGGGGTGGGTGGATGGATGAACGAATAGGATTCAGGGACATAAGGAAGAGATTTGGGGTTCTGCCAAAATCCACATTGTAGCAAGCTATTAAAAAGCATTCTTCAAAGGGCCAAGCTTAAATATGGGTGTGTGGGGAGGAGACCCCCCTTGTGCCCGATACGAGCAGCCCACGCAGGACACTTGGGCCGCCCCTCTACCTTAGGGCCGTGGGGCTGGACAGACAGGTGGCGGAGCAGGGGAGGGGAGTGAATGAGAGAGACAGGGCAGGCTGACAAGTGGGACCGCGCGGCCCCCTCACCCCCCGCCCCCTGCCCCACTCTGCCCTTGCCCTCAAGTCAGGCCAGCTGGCCGCAGCCAGGTCGGCCGCCCTCAGGAGGCCCCGGCCTGGGGCCTGGCTCCGTGGGTCCCTTCACTGGTACCTTTCATCCGGCTGCGTCACAGCAGGGGCTGCCTGTACCTCCATCTAAGAAGCAGCATGAAACCAGGGCATCCAGAATGTGCCTTTCGAGCTGAGGCATGACTTTACGAGCTGCCGGCGTGAAGTCGTGGGAGCTGGGGGGCAGGGAAGCGGGTATTATGGCATGTCGCTGCTGCGGGGAGCCCCTCTCCTCCGTGGCTGGTTCTGCGTGGGGTGCCTGGGGAGCAGGAGCAGGCTGAGAGGCAGAGGAGGGACGTGGTCGGTGCTGTCCAGCTGGACCTGGTTCCCAGGACACAGCGACCGCCAGCCCCAGACCGAGGCACAGGGCTGCTCCTTCCTGCGACTGATACCCGCGCCCTCCCCTCTTCTCCCTTCCCACTTCCTGGGCCCCCCCACCGGCCCTTCACCCCAAGGTGTCGACACCCCTTCACAGCATCGCGTTTTGCTGAGGGCTGGGAATGTGCAGGCCGCTGTCCTTCTCCGCTGGCCTCCTCCAGGCAGGGAGCTGTGTGCTGTGTGGCCACACGCAGTCCGGGCCGCCTCAGGCCTCGGCCCTGGCCAGCTCTGGATCCGTGGGGCCTCTCTGGCCACCTGCCACATGGGAAGCCGAAGGTCCCTTGAAGCTTTTTTGATGACACAGAAAATAGGGCTCCCTCCTGTGCCTCCCAGCCCAGCAGCTCAGCTGGCCCTTGTCAGCACCTCTCGCCAGCGGGCGCCTGCGTGCCGGGTCTGCGCGTGAGCATGTCCATGTCTCTCGTTCACGGGAGTTCCAGGTTGCTTCGTGTCCCCCGAGCGATCTGCCCATGTCTTATGA
>NW_011918772.1:0-1440 GCF_000151845.1 Pteropus vampyrus | reverse complement strand
CTGGATATCTACATGCATTAGAATAAAAGATATACAAAAATTAACTCAATATATGGATCAAAAGCCTAAACATAAGACCCAAAGGAATAAAACTCATAGAAGAAAATATAGGAGCAAAGCATCATGACACTGGATTTGGCAATGATTTCTTGGATATGACACAAAAAGCACAGGCAACAAAAGAAAAAAATAAACTGGACTACATTAAAATTTAAAACTTCTGTGCATCAAAGAACACAATGAACAGAATGAAAAGGTAACCCAACAGAATGGAATAAAATATCTGCAAACTAATACTGAAATATGGAGAGAACTCTAAAACTTAACAACATAAAAACAAACAACCCAATTCAAAAGTGGGCAAAAAAAGGGGTTTGAATAGACAGTTCTACAAAGAATATATATAAATGGCCAATAAACACATGAAAAGATGTTCAACATCAATAATCATTAGGAAAATGCAAACCCAAACCACAATGAAATACTACCTCGTACCCATTAGCCTGGCTATTATCAAAAAAAAAAAAAGAAAGGAAAGAAAGAAAACAACAAGTGTTGGAGAAGATATAGAGAAATTGAAAGGCTTGTGCATTGTTGGTAGGAATATAAAATGGTGCAGCTGTTATAGAAAATAGTGTGGCGGTTCCTCAGAAAATTAAAAATAGAATTACCAAATTATCCAGCAATTCCACTCCTGGGTATATACCCAAAAAAACTGAACGCAGGAACTCAAACAGACAGACACACGTGCTTAGCAGTATTATTCACAGTAGCCATAAGATGTAAGCAACTCAAGGGTTCGCTGATGGATAAATGGATAAACAAAATGTGGTATATCTATACAATGCAATATTATTCTGTCTTTTTTAGGAAGGAAATTCTAATGCATGCTATGACACAAATGAACTTGAGAACATTTATGCTAAGTAAAATATGGCAGTCACAAAAAAAACAAACACTATATGATTCCACTTATATTGTACCTAGAGTAGTCAAATTCATAGACAGAAACTAGAAGGGTGGTTGCCAGGGGCCAGGGGAAGTGGGGAATGGAGGTTTACTGTAAATGGTTACAGTTTCAGTTTTCTAAGATGATAAAAGTTCTAGAGATAGATGGTAGCGATGGCTGCAAAAAATGTGAGTATATTTAATGCTACTAAACTGTATACTTAAAAAGTTAAAATGGTAAATTTTATGTGTATTTTATCATAATTTTGAAAAAAAGAAAAAAGGGGGGGGAGATAAACTTTTAAAAAATTTAGCACTCATTTTTTTCCTAATTAAAATGGAAGATCAATTTTCAATCTACTTGTTCCCAAACAACACTCTAGGGAAAAAACCTACCGTCTCTGCTCCAAGAGTCTGCAAGCCAGTATAAGTTCTATCCAGCTATTGAAAGACAAAAGGAAGCATTAAGTTTCACTGTACTTACTTATATGA
>NW_011918771.1:0-891 GCF_000151845.1 Pteropus vampyrus | reverse complement strand
GATCAGCACTGATTTCCCATGAGTAGATGGAAAATAAGGAAATGAAGCACATAAAAACAGACCAGAATCACAAAATGCTTTCTCTTCCAATAAACTGACTAGCCAAAGCAAATGAAACTTGTTTTTTTATTTTTTCCATATATCTCCTCGTCAATTGCTTTTAATAGTACTTTTCATGTTCATTTCAACTTCATATCATAGACATAAAAATATTATTTATAAAGTAAAAAATAGCAAAATATGTAAGGTTTCCCTGGAACCATGAAAATGGTCCCACTTTGAAGTAGAACTTCAAAGACTAATTATCCCACAGGTATACATTTTGTATCTTTTATAGTTTTTGCAAGTTCCTGATCAATTCATGCTGAGGCCAGTGACTGTATAACTCTGTTAAATGTCTCTTGCTCCATGCTGCTACTACTTCCCTAGGGCCTCAGAACAGTTTACAGAAAGAAAGGTGAAGACAACATTTCCAAACCACAGATGAATGAGCTGTAAAATCGTCCCACATTATAATTTTACGATTCAAAAGTTTCCATTCTCCTCAATGGAAAAAGCACAGTTAATTTTGCAGAGCCTTTTGCTATATACTCACAGAACGATGAGTAAGGATCATGGGTTATGCTAGAATATAAAATTAATATGAATTAAAAATATATATATTTCTTTTCCCCTAGTAAGTAAAATCAGACCCCCACTAAGGCGTGTTATTTGTGAGCAGAACCCAAGCTGATTTTAGTGCCTACATGCCCTGACCTGTCCCTCTCATACAGAACACAGTGTATACAATCATTTGAGACAGCACTATGAAGGAATCTCTTTTTTTGTTTATGGTTTCAATAGTAAGTCACCTATTTGACTATATATATCCCTTTTCCTCTGAAATTTTTG
>NW_011918770.1:0-1180 GCF_000151845.1 Pteropus vampyrus | reverse complement strand
AGTCCAAGAATTTTAGAATGAACGAAAGAATCTCCCAACGGAAGGAGTGAGCCAAAGAGCCACATCTGTGTCGAGATTGACCGCATCTGATACGCAGCGGTGCCTTCCCTCCATCTCGAAAATGTGTCCTCCGCCAGCCTCGTTCACAGGCTGCGCCCCCTTTCATTCGGAGGCACGGCTTTGCCAGATTTCACCGACGAGCACTGCGCGTCCTCGAACGGGCTGGTTCTGTCCGGCCCTGCTCACTCCAGGGCGCGCGGGAGAGCGCGGGGAGTGGCCGCTGGACCCGCCCTCGGGTTTCTCGTTCGTCGTGCGTCACCCCCACCCAGCGGCAGGTCGCCTGTCGCCTCCCCGCTCCTCGCTTTGGGAGGACGCCGCGGCGCCCCCAGCGAGCTCTCAGATAGTTTTGCATGTTGTTTTTCATCGCGTATTTAGCGCCTTTCCTCTGGGTAAGAAGTTGCAGAAATGGTTGTCATTGTCCCTTCTGTCCTATATTCTGGTCCAGTCCGAGGCTCTTTCTCCAGGTCGGCGCTCCACAGCGCCAGGGCACCTGTCCTCGGCGACGCTGTCCTTTCTGTCCTGCTTCTTCCCAGGTCGTCCAAGGCCCTCCCGTTTTTCGTGACACGTGTCCGCCGCTCAGGCTTCGCTGAGAGCCGTCGCGGCTCCCGGAGTCCACCATAGAGGTGGTCACTTGTCGCTGGTGCTCACGGTCTGTTATGTGAGGTCGCCGTCATTTTCTACCTTCACTGAAGCTAGAGCTAATATTCCGTCATTTTTTGCTTTTCCTGGCGGGTTTCCTGGTGAAGCCTGACTTCACCTCTTTCTGCTGGAGCAACTTTGGAAAAGTGGAGTAAAGTCAGTGGGGTGGGACCCGATGGGACGGTGCCCAGTTCAGATGCTCCTCTGGCCACACCCGTATGTCCCTGAGTGCTTCCTACATGATTTTGCTAAAATCGGAAAGAAGTTCCAGCCAGCACGAGCGTGGTGTTTATAATGATTTGTTTTGAGTAACTCGCTGGTGTTTCCGGATTCAGCAAATGCCGATAATTTGTGAGTGGCTGCTGGAGGCAGAGAAAACTAACATTTAATGGATACCTACTAGATGATGATGGCTTTCCATCTGTTATCATTCAATTTATCTTCACATAACCAGACCAGCTGAGTACTATCATCTCCGTTC
>NW_011918769.1:0-2171 GCF_000151845.1 Pteropus vampyrus | reverse complement strand
AATTTTCTTAGATATTCTTGGTTTACTTTTACATCCAAAATTTATAAAAATAATTTTACCTAGTTAAAATTATTTGTGGAATTAGATTACATTTATTAACTTTCAAGGAACTGGACAACAAATTTTCAGTAAGGGAAATATGTAATGGGTTGATAAATGAATAAACGAATGGCATTATTTTGTATTATTCAGACAATCGAAAGTAGTGACTAGAAACAGACTGTTAGTAGGTATGCCAAGTTCAAGTGCTGGTTCTGGCACATACCTTGGACAATAAAATCTATCGGAGCTCAGAAAGGTTACAATTCATATAAAATGAAATTAAGATAATAATACATACTCATGTGATTGTATAGAGATCAAATGAGGCAATATATGTCAAGTACTTCAAAAAGTGCCTAGCACATAAAACTGGTCTCAGTAAATGGTACCTATTACTTTAGGCAATTTATTGTGAATATATATGCCAGTATTGTGAAGATTAGAAAGCATCATGTGGGTAGAAAGTAAAGAGTTATTAAAACTGGCCATTTATCTTTTTTAACATAATATCGACTTATATTTTATAGTGTAATATCTTGCAAATAACTTTCACATATATATTATGTAATTTTCACAATATCTTTGTGAATTTTTCTTGTTTTACAGAAAAGGAAACTGAGTCTCAAACTTACAAAACAGTAAATGGCAGAACTTGGATATGAATCCTGGATGAAAGATTTTAGGGTTGTGTTCTTTCAGAGAGCAAATTCAAAGGACCAGGTTTCAGAATAATATTTTATGTCAGAGTATTATTTGTATTACACAAGGTGCTTTCGCGTATATTCTCTGTAACAATCTTCGCAATATCCTGGGAAAGTAGGCCTGGAGAAAATTGTTTTCTTCCATTTAACAAATTAGGAAAACGAAGCTTTGGGAAAAGTGAGAGTTGCCCAAACTCATGCAGCTGGTAATTGTGCAAGAGGAATCCATTTAGTCCTGTGGAATGCAAGACAACTATTCTTTCCTTTACATTGAACTGCAAAGAACTGGCAGCTACCCTTAGCCATTCTCTTACCCATTACATTTTCCTGTTCATTATTCCATTATACATCTTGACTTACTCTAAGGTAGTGCTATCCAATAGAAATTTCTGCAATAATGGAAATGGTCCATAGCTGGACTGTCCAGTGTGGTAGCTACTAGCCACTTGTAGCTAAATATTAAAATACTATTTATTTTCTTGAAAATTTTTGATGAGAGTTAATCAAGATAATGTATATGCTGAAGTTTCTGGTACCTAAAGCTCATAAATATGCAGTTACTTATTTTTCTTTCTTCATAAGACAAAAATAAGCCTAATTATAATCACTAACCAAAAGAATAATGTCGTGATAGCTCTATAAAACAACTAACACTGATTGTGCTTATTAATATGTCAGATACTTGATTTAAGTGCTTTATATAGATTAGCCAGTTGAATTCTGACAAGCACAAGAGAAAGGCACTACTGTTATTTTCATTTTACAGATAAAGGAAGAGTCATTAAACAGGTTAAGTAGCTGCTTAGTCTATTGAATAATAGGATTTGAACCCAGAAAATCTGATTGTAGAGAATGTGTTCTTAATCTCTATATTCTATTGATCATTTCTGTACTTAGCTCAAGGATGGGATTGGGGAAGTAAATAAGACAAAAAAAATTTCTTACTTATTTTTATATTTGTTTAATTACCAGTGCTACAGTTGAATTATATTATTGTATTATTTGTTGATGTATTCTGAGTTTAAAAGCTTTTGTATATTAAACTAACTAAAATTAACAATATTTTTAAAGAAAACTTATTTCCTTAAAAATACCAATAATCAACTTAAAATTTATTTTCAGTATCAGCAATCAACTTAAAAATTAACTCTTAAAAAATGACTAACAGTAAACTGAGGAGACATCTGTTATAGATGTGTAGAAATGTGCCTTCAGATAAAATCTGTTTTAGATTATTAAAAATTATAAATCATCTTAATATATAATTTGTCTTGCTTTAGTTCAAATAACTTGTTTTAATATTCCAAATCTCACTTTAATACACACTGAATAAAACAATACACAAACCCCCTTAACATATTCTCCTTAGTTAATATGATTAATTGTTCTGCCACAACTAAAACAATTCCACAATAATTATGTTGCCAT
>NW_011918768.1:0-3263 GCF_000151845.1 Pteropus vampyrus | reverse complement strand
TCATGGAGGTGGCTCTGGAAAAGCTTACACTACCGTGCACAAGCCTGGGGGGGCTCTCTCCATGCCAATTTTGAAGGATGGGGGTACCCAGAGCCTCGGGAACACAGAGCCCCCAGCGTGCGAGTCCAGCCTGGGGGCGTCCCAGTGGGCCTTACAGTGCCAGACTTAATGGGGACCCATTACCCCCTCCTCCTGTCCAATCTCTCCCTTGGCAACGCGGGTGTCTGTCCTGTGCCTGTCCCCCCACCGCATTTGGGAAGCACGTGACTCGTCTGGTGTCACACGTTCCCGGCTGGAGGGGACCCGTCTCTGACGTGGATGACATTTTGATGAGACCTCGGACTTGGTAGTGTTGGCACTAGAATGAGTTGGGACTCTGAGATGCTGCTGGGATGGGGGTGAACGTATTTTGCATTTGAGACGAACATGAATTTGGGGGGACAGGAGTGCAACGCCATGGTCTGAATGTGTCCCCCATAATTCACAGCCCCACGGTGACGGGGGGTTAGGAGGCGGGGCCTCCGGGCAGGAGGTGGTCACGAGGGTGGAGGCTTCGTGACCGGGCTCAGCACCCTCACGACCCCCAGAGAGCTCCCTGCCGCCTTCTGCCTGTGAGGTCACTGGGAGGGGTCTGCAACCCGGACGGGCCCCTCGCCAGCCCCGCCGGCCCCCGCGTCGTGGACTTCCAGCTTCTGGACTCACGCTGTTCATAAGCCACCAGACCATGATGTTGTGTCACAGCAGCCCGAGCGGCTGGGAGCGACAGGAGCCAGTGCTGGCTCAGCGGTCCCTGCGGGGTCGTTCTGGCCCCGCAGCCATGGCGGAGGTGACGCCCTACCCCTGTGTGGCCCTGTGGGCAGCAGCTCACCTGGCCTCACAGCCAGCTTCCAAAGGACGCGGGTGAATGAGAAAGGCTCCCGGCAGACAGAGGAAACGAGGCTCGGGAATTCTCTGACACATGCCACTCTGTCGGGGGCCTGGACTAGAGGCGGCTCCCGCCCCTCTCCCGCTGGGCCCTGCACAGGACAAGGATGGCGGGAGAGCGAGCATGAAGTGGCCGAGTGGCAGGCAAGGTCTGGGCGAGGAAGGCCTTTGTCTGAAAGCCAGAAGCACGGCCGTCCGCGGCTGCACTCACAGCCAGCGGCCACCTCAGCACGGCCACGAGGGCCGCGTGCGGGTCTTCTCAAGTGCCAGCTGAGAACAGGTCCCTGGGAAAGGCGACCAACACCACCCGCCTGCACACCGCCCCGTCGGACATTGCAGGGCAGGCCACATGCGGCCCTTCCCACACCCAGCGGCTTGGGGACGCTGGCCCAGTTCCCTCCCCTGCCCCCATCTCCCGCAGTCCAGACCCCCAGGGCTGACGATGACGTCACAGAGCCGCCCACCCCACCTTCTCTGGGGTTCTCCTCCCTGCACAGCCACTTCCTGCACACAGCGCCCGGAAGCAATTTTGGCGACTCTGGTTTTTAGCTACTGTCCCCTAAACGCAGTTGGCATAGGCGTGTGCTGACAGCGCCCTGAAAGCATGTGACTTCCAAGAGGACGGACGGACAGACAGGCAGACAGGAGGAACCTGGCAGCACACAGCCTGGGCATACAGACGTACGACGCACACACCCATAAACGTCGTCTGGCACAGGGTCCCTGACAAGGATGCGGAGCTGTTGCTGGAGAGCGAGAGGCCTGAGCCGGCCGAGGCCCACGTGGGACGAGTGTCCAAACCTGAGCTGTGCACCAAGCCGTCCCCAGGAGGAAGGAGGGGCGAGGGGACCCGCAGGGACGAGCACTGGCGGTGGGAGAGGGGCGGTCCCCCCCACCCGTCCCAGCCTGGGACCTGCAGGCTCCTGTGTCCCGCGGATGGCAGCTGACAGACCCACTGGACCCTCAGGAACAGACACCAAGGCCAGACAGAACACCGCTCCTGGGCACAACTTTTTACAGCTGCCATGGAAGCTCCGCAGCCCCAAAGACCACCACCAGGAAATAGAGCGAGGGACTTTAGACGTGGGCTGGCCTGGGCGCAGTGGCCGTGGCCAGATGTGCACCCCCTCTGTGTCTCTCTCTAAGCCCGAGGCTGCACCCTGCTGCTCCTGTCCTGGTGGCTTCTGAACTCCCCGGCTGTGACAGTATTTGCACAGTATGAATAGCTACACATCAGGGGCAAGGGAAGTCCCCCCTGCGGTCTTGTCCAGGGGTTGGAAGCCCCAGATCGCTAAGTCTGATCTCCGCAGCTGGAGGCTCGAGCCCTGGACAGATTGCTCCCCCGCCCCGGCGCAGCGCCCACTGCCCTGTGCTGCAGCCGGGCGGATGCCCGCACTGCGATTCCTGAGCCTGCGCTCACCCCTGCGGCCCAGCCACTCCCCAGCGCGCGCTCCCGCGCCCCATCAAGGCCAGTACTTAGGTCCCCGCACCTGGTGGCACACACACCCCGGCCTGCGCCCCTGGACTCGGCGCAGGCACGCACACACCTCACCTGCGCCTCCGCCCAGCGCCAGGTCTCACGACCTCGCTGCGGCATTCAGGTCACCCCGCCAGAGCGCAGGTGAGCGCTCTGCTCGGACGGAGCGCTTCGTGCCCGTGTCGCTCGTGCTGCAGCGCAGGACAGCCTCCCTGGCCCCTCGGGGCCGTCCGCATCCCGGACCCAGCGCGCGCCCCTCGCCCCCGCGCGCGCTCCTCGCTGTCCCCTGCCTGCATCGTCCGCGTGGCCCCGCGGCGCGCCTGCGTCACTCGGCCGCAGCGCGCAGCCTGCCGCGCGCGTCCCGCGCCTGCGGCTAGGGCTAAGGAAGAGCCGGCAGGAGCTAGACCATCCTGCCTGGGGGAGCTGGCTCTCCCAGCGAATCCCGACTGGCCCTCGGCCCCTGGTGGCACTGTCCTTTCTCAGGAGGACCCGCAGCGACTGAGCTCTGGCTCCTAAAAAGCAACCCAGCTTTTTCGGACAGGTGCCACCGGCAAATTCTCTCACTCACAAAGGCCCTTCGGCTCCTCCCCACTGCCAGCTCCCAGCGCCCACCGCCCTGTACGGGCCACTCTTGGGCTCTGCTCAAGTCCAGGGAAGTGAAGAGTGAGCGTCCTGTGGCTTCTCCAAACCAGACAAGGGCCCCCCCTCACTTCCTCCCCTGGGTACTTTGACCCGGTGTCCAGACTTCTGCGCACAGCACCCTCCTCTGGGAAGCCCCTGCCCCCAGTGTCCCCTGCCCCTTACCGCCTCCTCCCCAGCGGAGCCAGCAAGCAGTGCCACAGGCCAGTGCCCCCGGCTCACT
>NW_011918767.1:0-4394 GCF_000151845.1 Pteropus vampyrus | reverse complement strand
ACTGATGACGGAAGTCGGCGACAGCCAGCCTCCCATGCCAGCCCAACTCTCCTGGGAGTGACAAACCCCTCAGGACGCCATGAGCTCCTGGCAAAGAGTGGGCGGGCTGCGGGGCAGGCCCCACTCGGCGAAGGCGGGGTCCTGGCCACGGGCATTAGCGGGACTTGGTCCCTCCGGGCCCAGCACCTTCGCGAGGCAGCAGGGCAGGTTCAGGCCAACGCTGCCTGGAAACCTCACAATCACCCCACACAAGCAGGCCAGCGGCCAGCACCCCAAAGCCCTTGGCAAGAGGTACAGACGCAGAGGGACAGTTTCTGGTGTCCACAGTGAGTAAGCAGCAGGAGACGCTTCCAGGGTTAACTCAACCTGGCACAGCCAAAACACTCCCGCCTCTACCTGGAGTCAGTGTGCGGAGCCTCCCACACTGTCCTCGGAGCCGGCCATCCCCAGCGCTCCTGGCCACTGTGGCCTGGGGCCTCACGAGCAGTGAGGCTCCAGATGCAACCCAGCCCCACTGCCCCGAGGCAGTCACACCCGGCGGGTCTCGGGAGGGGACGTGCAGGCCGCTGTGCAGGCCGCTCTGCTGGCCGGGTACTGCCCGTGTCTCACTGGCTCCTGGGATCAAAAGGGGGCTGGGGAGATGGGCCATGAACGGTGACGCTGCTTGGGTGACAACACGCAGGGGCCTCCTCGAAGGGGGAACAGCGTCAGCGACGCAGCCCGGGCACTGGCCGGCCCCGAGCCTCCGCCGCAAGGCGGCCTCCACTTTCCCATGGCTGTGGCTCTGGGACCCCGCCGTCCAGCACTATCTTGGCGGGACCCTTCCCTTGTCCCCTGGGGCTTCAGAAACGAGTCCTACTGTCATGCTTATTTTGAAGACAGCCCTCACGTTCTTAGCCACCTTGGGACAGTTCATGGGACGGTTCATAAACATCAGATCCCTTCACCCTTGAGTGAAATCGTGACCCTGACTCTACGTCCCACACTGTTTGGTGAGCGAGCGGCCACCGTGACCTCCCGGCCCGGACGCGGGCTGCGTGGGACTGCTGGTCAGGTAGAAGCTGAGCCTCACCCTCAGTTCACGATGCAGAAGCCCCACAGCGGGCAGAGCCCGGCCCCCGGGCTGACCCCAGCCCCACAGCTGGCCCTGCAGGCCGAGGTAGCCGCCTCACCACCTCACCTTCTCCTTGGAGAGCTTCTGGTGTGCGAGCAGCTTGTAAATGCTCCAGTTGTTCTCAAAGCTCCTGAAACAGAAGCCAGCCACGCGTCAGGGGCCCACGGCCAGGCTGCTCCACGTGACCCCAACGCCCTCACAGCTCAGCCAGCCCGCCCGGGGTCGGCGGCTCCCGTCCGCCCCACGGCCAGCCTGCGGCCCGCCTCGGGGGCCATGAGGCCCCGTTCCTCCTGCAGACTGCTCGGCCACTCACTCACAGGAAGAGGGTGTCAGCAGAGTGCAGTCGCCACCTCTGCAGGTGTGTGTGTCCTGCGTGTCAAGGGCACGGGGGGGTGCCAGAGGCCTGGGAGTCTGCCGCGGACCCCGAGCCCGCGAGGCCCTCACCTGCCGCGGAGCTGGATGGCCTCGTCGAACCTCTTCTCATCCATGGCCTTCTGGACCTCCTTTGTCTTAAAAAACACAGAGCACAGACTGGGGGGTGGGGGGGTCTGCAGCACTCACAGCCACCACCCGACGCGGCGAGCCTGTCTCAGACTGCGGGACAGCGGTCACTGCCAAGGCCAGCAACCAGGAGGGCTGACTGAAGCTGAGCGGGGCCCACCTGGCCTGGCCCCCAGGCCTTCCCCGGCCACCCTCGCTCCTCCTCAGCCCCCGGAGCCCGATCGAGGCCCATCTGGCCCCTGGACCACAGCTGACGCCCAGCCCAGAAGGACGGCCAGTGACGTCACAGCAGGAGATTCTTCCGAGAGAAGTGTCAGCGTGCCCACCCCTCACCCGGCGCAGGGCCGCCCAAACCTGCGGATCAGGGCCAGCGTCCCCGTGCCCAGCCTCTCAGCCTCTGGGCCCTCACCTCCCACTCCCCCTTCCTGTGGCCCCTGCTCTGGCCACACCAAATGTCCCCACACCGTCTGCCAGAGGTCACCCAGCAGCTCTAGCCACCCACTCCTCCTCCCTCCCACCTTTGCCCCAGATGCTCCCCCTCCCCCGCCCCAGTGTGCTAGCTGCGTCCACAGCCACTGGCTCTGGGAAGCTAAGTGACCTCAGCTTAGCTCCCACCATCTCTCAAGGCTCAGCCCACCCTGGGACACGTTCACCCGCCACCTGGAGGGCTGCAGGCTTCAGATACCCTGAGGCCAGCTGGGGCATAGGGGGAGCAACGAACCCAGACGGCCAGGACAGGAGGTGGCGATGCACCTGCTGCCTGCTCCCCCAAACACGAGAGACGAGACTGGGGGGGGCCTAGCCCAGAGTCGGGGGGCCGGCGAGCCTGGAGGGACCGGTGGTTCCGGCGGGGAGGGGAGAGCCACAAAGGCCCCAGAGCACCGTCCTCAGGAGGCAGGGGCCACATACTCACCACCTGCACACACTCCATGAGGGGCAGCCGCACGGACTTGTTCCCGGACAGGCTGACCACGCAGGCCGGCGTGTCGGGCGTGGCCTCCAGCAGCGCCATCACCGCCTCCATGCCCATCTTGCTACTCTGAGCGGGAGGGGGAAGGGGCGGGGCTCAGGCAGGCTCAGCCCACCCCTCACCCTGCATGCACGCATGTGCACGCGCATGCATGCGTGTGCACGCACATGCACACACGTGCACAGCATACACACTCGCTCGGCCCTCCTCTGCTGCCAGCCTGCTGGCCGCCACATCACATACCCAACGTCACTTTGCAGATGCACAAACCCTCAACTTTTGGAGCTACACACACACACACACACACACACACACACACACACACACACACACACACACAGAGATCGAAGCTTCTAGATCAAGTGGCACCAGAAACAGCGACATAATATGATCACGATTCACAACAGCCCATCCAGGCACCATGTCACGGGGCTTCGTGCAGCCCTGCCAGGATGGTGTGGCCCCAGGCTGCAGTGACACGACTCGCCCATGGTCACTCAGCCTGACACGGGAAGGGCGAGGGTTGGAAGTGGCTTCTGGGGTTCTTTCTGCTATGACAAGTTTTCTCTATCGGGGCTCCTGTGTGTCACAGCTTTCCTGGTGTGTGTGCAAACGACAGACTGGGCCAGCTGGGCTGGGCCAGCTGAAACCTTTAGGAACTGCCCTCCTTGGACACAAATCACAAATGCAGGTCTTGGCACAGCCAGGGGGACAGACAGGCGTGCAAAAAAGCAAGACCCGCGGCACCATGCCCCCTGCTCAGTGAGGGACCGCAGACTGCCCCCCGCCCCCCGCTGCACCCTCAGACAGTGCTACCCAGGTCTCCGGCCGTCTGCACAGCCCAGGAGCGAAGCACCAGCTGCTCAGGTCTGTGTCGGGAACGGCCTTGGAGGGACGTTCCTGCCCCCTTGGGAGCACTGTGCTCATTAGGGAAGACGGGTCCCCTGAGCTGTGGCTCCTCCCCTATGACGGGACACACTGTGTGGGTGGGAGTCGTCCCGTGGGAACTGGACTCAGGGACCAGCGCGGAATGCTGCCTGCCACTCTGGCCGTGAGTTATAAACTGTCCTCAGTCTCTGACCCAGGGATCTCGTGTCTTCTGCCAGCACCCAAGAAACCGACAGGCCAGCCTGCTCTCCTGCAGGTCGGGGAGACCCCCGAGCCACCCCAGCACCTCCCTGCTGCCCAGGCCTGGAGGACGGCTACTGCTTGTGCCCGATGCCCCAGGCCCCTCCCGAGGGCACCCAAGGCCTCGCGTAGGGTGCAGAGGCACCTGTGTCAGCAGCGTCCCCACTGCTCTGTGTGGGGCTGAGACCACACACCGAGACCTCCCGGGAGAGGCTCAGAGCTGCACCGCAGCTGCGGGTCGCCGAGGGCCTGGGTACGTCACCTGGCCTCCTGCCAGCACAGTGGCCCAGGCAGTTTCAAACCCCACCCCCAGACTCTATAAGCTGAACCCTTCAGCAATCTGGATGACGATGGCACACTCAGGCCAGCATCCGACATGCCTCGCCAGCGCCTGGCTCCCCCCGTGTATGAGCCGTGGCACCCAGGCTGTGGGCCACACAGAGGCACGCTCGCTCGCCCACACGCGCACGCCCAGCACCTACCAAGATGCTGTCGAACGCCTAGGGGGATGCCGCCCCGCTGCTCGTTGCCCCAGCACCGTCACGCGCGTGTCGAAAGCCCAGTTCTCTGCACCACCCTGCTTGCCCATCGGGAGAGAGCGAGGGGGTCTTTCGCGTTTGTGCTCGGACCCACTGGTCCGCCTCGCTATAGGCCCTCAGCCCATGGGGCTTCTCCCCCCCA
>NW_011918766.1:0-2652 GCF_000151845.1 Pteropus vampyrus | reverse complement strand
TCAGTTTCTTATCTGCAAAATAGATACATTAATATCTATCTCAAAAGGTTCGTCGTGAGGTTTAAATAAGATAGCTTTGCTCTTATTCTCATCATTTCTGCCCAGTAGTTTGGTCAGGAGTGTCCTATATCCTCATGCTGCCCCTCTTCCCCAAGAGAATTTGACCTGCTTGAAATCTAAGGAAATGGAAATGGAAAGCTTGATTGTCACAGCTCTGTCCTGCAGCTGAGAGATAATCCTTAGTGGGTAGATGGTCCCTGTTTCCGATGTTTCCTAGGCTCACAGTATAGTCTGTGACGAGAAGGGGAACAAAGTGGGCCTTCCATCGCTTTGCATAACAATGCCGTGTGTGATCTCTGTTTTGGCTGGGGCAGCTGTGCCAGTGATGGTGGAGCTAGGATTTATATGCTATTGTGTCTGAGAACTGATATTTTCTGTGTGTGTGTGTGTGTGTGTGTGTGTGTGTGTGTGTGTGTGTGTGTGTACGCGCGCACATGCACGCACGCACACAGTGGCTTTTAGACAGCAAGGAAGAACCAGGACGTCTACGTGCATGGTACACTCATAGGGTGCTCAGGTTTGCTAGGCTAGAACCCAATCAAGATCGTTTTTTGCCAAAACCATCAAACTCTTCGTTAATCAAGTCCCTCCATGTGAGACAGTTGTACATTTCAGTGTTTAGCACGGAAAGGTGAAGCATCATGAAAGGACAGGGTCTTAATGTCTTACTGCACAAGTAGCGTGACTCCTTTCAAATGAGTATTATTAGCACTCCTTACAAACAACCCCTTGGGAGGTTGCTAACTTATGCCTATGGGTTTTGCCTTTCCTTCCGTGCTGAGCATCACACAATCTTCTCTCCCTCCTCTCAAATTCTCAGAGTGTGTGGATGTGTGTAGGGCGGAGAGGGGTCTTAGATTATACTCATGCTTAAAAGAAAGCCTGTGGCTTTGGATGTAGTTTGGAGCTGGGGTGTGGGGTGTTCCCAGGCCCTGAGTGAGGACAACCTTCTTCTTTTTTGCAAAGCGGTTTTCAGTAGATGAAAAAGGCTGATTTTACTTTCTGAGTGTATGGTCTTATTTTTCCACAATATCTCATATTTTGTGAAATATTACTGTCCCACAGACTTCTCTGAGGGAGAATGCTAGAATCTAGGCCTTCAAACCCTTAATGAAAGGGGGAGGACTTCTTGAAAGGGAATAGGGGGCCTTATGTGGGGTAGGAGGTGCTTTCAGAGGAGAAGAGGGCAAAGTATGTACTCATGTGGGTACCCACAACTCCCCATGAAGGTTTTTAAATTTCGTGTTTTTTCTCTTGATCTATAATGACAATTATAGGTTATGCGTAGTTTTTTAAAGGCTTATTGAGATAAAATTGATTGATAATTAATTGAATATATTTAAAGTATACAATTTAATGCATATTGACATATGTATACACCTACGAGACTATTATCACCATCAAGATAATATCCATCATCCCCCAAAGTTGACTTGTGCTCTTTTATAATTCACCCCCCCACACACACACATACCACACCCAAGCAACCATCAATCAGCTTCCTGTCACTATAGATGAGTTTGGATTTTTCTAAAAGCGTATATAAATGAAATCAGACAGCATGTAATTTTTTGGTCTGGCTCCTTTCCTCAGCATAATTATTCTGAGGTACATTTATACTGTTGGATGTTATCAACAGCTCATTCTCTCTCTTTTTCTTTTTCCTGTATGGATATACCACTGTTGTTTATCCATTTGCCTGTCGATGGACATTTCGATTGTTTCCAATCGTTGCTTATTACAAATAAATCTGTCATGAGCATTTGCTTATCAGTCTTTGTGTGAATATATGCTGAAATATAGTCTTAAATGTTACCCCTTCTTGTAGTGACACTTCTTTTAACTGTCCCCAACCTCTGCAAAGCCTGACAAAGCCACCCAGTCTTACATGGTGGTGTGGAAGATAAAGGGAAAGGAAGGAGCAATGTGGCTTTCCCCATGTTCACTGTCCACTGTGCTGGTTCCATGTGGTGATCAGCAGCACAGTGAAGAGTGGCCTACGGCAGCACTGAAGGTGTCTCAGAGAAGTGGCTACACCAAAGACTTGACTCGGAAAGAGCTATGAGGCAAAGTCCCTGTGCCCTAGCTGGACACATTGGTGGAGATGCACTGGCATTTGAGATGCATGTAAAAGATGTGAAACCCATTGCAAGCACCCAACATATCTAAATTCCTTCTGCTATATCTGCTTTCTCGATAGCTTTGTTTGCAAGTTCTAGGTTATTTTCTTGACAATTGGTGATCGTAGGTAAATAACCTTTGGATAAGGAAGGCATTACTCTGTTATTCTTTAAAAATCTTCGGCTATATGTCAACATTGTGGTATATATCAGTCTTGTGTCTGGTAGGTTGCAAGCTGTCCTTCTAATTCCTAAGTCTTCTTTGTGGGGAGAACTTTTATTGTTCTACAGGATGAGCACTAGGTCTATTTTCTTTTTTTCTCAGATTTATTGAGATATTATTGACATACAATGCATTAGGTTTGAGATGTACAAAGTGATGATTTATACACGTATATATTGCAAAATGATTACCACAATAAGGTTCATTTAACATCTCCATCCTCTCGCATGTTACCATTTTTGCATGCAT
>NW_011918765.1:0-1398 GCF_000151845.1 Pteropus vampyrus | reverse complement strand
CAGCTCGGGGCAGGAAGACCGCGCGCGCGGCGTCCCCACGCGACGGGGCTGGCAGAGCGGGCGACCAGTGTCACCGCCGTCGCGCCCGAGCCCCAGGGAGGCGGCCTCCGCGGTCCGGTGCCGCTCGCCGTGCCAGCGCTGCGTCCCCAGCCGGCCCTGGGGACCGCGCTCCGGCGCGCGCCGCTGTTCACGTGCCCGGGCGCACGGAGCCACTGCCCACTGTCCACTGCCCTGTGCCCCGTGCCCCGTACCCCATACCCCATGCCCCACGGCCCCACTGCCGGGGCCACCCCATCAAGACCGCGGCTCCCGTGCCTGCAGCTCGCCGGCGCCGCTGCTGTCCCCGCCACGTCGGAGGCTAAGCCTGCAGGGGACAAATCAACCGGCTGCAGCCCGGGTCGCCCGGCGCCCGGTTCTGGGTCGGGTCGCAGGAAAATGTCCTGGGGTTTCAGAGCCGGGTCCGCTGAGTGATGCGCGAGCGGCGTGGGCGGCTGTGCCTGGCGGGGCGCGCGAACCTGACCGTGGACGCGGAGGGGCCGCGCGTGGCCACGCAGTGCACGCGGTACAGACGTCGCCCTCGGGGGGCCTGACTGCTCCTTCCCGGGGTCCCGGCCCAGCAGCACCAGGAGACCGGCCCGCAGGAATGCAGCAGGCCTCGCGCGCGCGGGACTGGGCTCCTGCCCACACGCCCCGGTCTCTCTGCCCTACACGGCATTGCCTGAGCAGAGGCCGCTC
The DNA here is from genome assembly GCF_000151845.1 of Pteropus vampyrus. Lineage (NCBI taxonomy): Eukaryota > Metazoa > Chordata > Mammalia > Chiroptera > Pteropodidae > Pteropus > Pteropus vampyrus. The sequence goes on along the minus strand of NW_011918765.1, from coordinate 663 downwards.
AAAACGCAGATAGCGGCTCACGCTTTTTAGCTGTTCAAACGCTAAAGATAGTTCGGAAAACAACTTTTAAATGTACGAGTGTCATTTCAAGGAAAGAGAAGAGGATGATATAAAATGGGACGATGTGTCTAACCCTGAAGTCTCCTGCAGGATGGACGGATGGATGGATGGACGGCCTCGAGAAACCGAAGCACGATCCGAAGCACGATCCTATCCCATGGGTGGCGATTCCCTGGGTGGGGACCTTAATTTGCGATGGGTTTAAACATGAGACGATTTCACCGTTGCACTCGACAAGGACGTGTCGACTCAAATAGCCTAATTCATGCCAGGGAAACGAAACAGATAAAACAAAGAGAAAAGATCGAATCTGCTGCCTTCCCAAGATCTTTGCAGGCTTAGCATTTACATATAATCCCATGTATATGTATCTTTCATACATATACACACACGTTTAAATATCTTTCAAGACACACTACCTCTGTGATGAACAAACTGAGCTTGTCTTGATTTTGACAAGCTTGATTCTGATTTCTGGAACTAATTTGATAGATCCCATGCAAATCACTAATTTGAGTATCCGACATATAGAAAGAAGGCCTACGAAAATTATAGCTCCATTCTCTTTTCTTAGACTATACCGAGGCAGGAATCTCTCCGGTA
>NW_011918764.1:0-1031 GCF_000151845.1 Pteropus vampyrus | reverse complement strand
GACGCGCCCCGAAGTGTCCGCGGCGCCTCGCTCGGCCCACTCGTTGGTCAGTGGGGGCGGGGGGGGCTGTGACATGGCAGGAAAGGGGAACGTGGCCTCGTAACCGTTCATAAGGCGACTCTTTCTCTACTGACCCGGCGTCCCGTGACGTGCCCCTGGAGAAGCCGTCGGCGACCAGAGAGAGACAAGCACAGAGAGCGGCCGGTGTGCGTTGTGTCAAACACACGTTACTCACGCTGGCGGCCGCTGTTTCCGTTTCGATGAGCATCACAGTCACGCGGAAAGGCCACAGCTACCCGCACCGGAGGCGTTTTCTTCACTGGATCTTCACTTCGCTCACTTTTGGACCATTTTTCCTTTGGTTTCACGAATGTCACTTTTTGTCCATGTTTTCCTATTATCCGCCTTTGAGATTAGAAGTAAAGCATCGCTATCTCATGGTCGCGGCATCCTGCAGACCTACGCCTGTGTGAGGGGGACTCGGGGAGACAGAGGGTCACACAGGAGCCTGGGAACGGCGCGTGCCCGCAGAGAAGGGCAGTGTCCTCTCGCCCCACCCGCACAGGACGGTCCCCCCGAGCGGCCTTGTGCGCACTGGGCCAGAGACGAAGGTCTCTGGGGAAAGGGAGGATGAATTCAAACTAGAGAGAGGCTGAAGTCTGGGGTAAAGCAGGGCCGTGATCAGACGGTGGATAGGTAACCCAGAGTACTTCCTGGGGACGCACCCCGGTGAAAGGCAGGGGTCACGACACCGCCCAAGAGGGAAGGCAGAGCGATCTTAACAGAGCGACTGCCTCCAGGTGGATCACTTCCCGATCACAGTGACAGACGATGCTCACTGGTTCTCGATTTTTACAATGAAGTTCGAGAACGATCATGCAATATTTTACGATAGTTCTAACTGACAGAATAAAATTCTAACTGCAGCCGAGAGGGTCTGGGAAGGCGAAGGGGACGGAGAGGGGGGCAGTGGGGGTCGCTGCAGAATGAGCGAAAGGCAGCCCGTGGGTCCTGTGACGCAGCCCGTGTGA
>NW_011918763.1:0-2199 GCF_000151845.1 Pteropus vampyrus | reverse complement strand
AGCTGGTCCCAAGACGGCCTCTCCGCCCTGCCTAGCCAGTTTACACACCGGGGGACTTGCAGACAGTCCAGCCTGTCATAATTTCTAGAGGTGGACCCCGCATCACCCGTGTGTCATCTGGCAATTCCAACACAAGAACACGGATGTGTAAAAGAAAAAAGTGCACTGAACGCTGTTAAAAGCAGCAAGGATGGTTTCGACCAGGGCTGTTGTGACTGGAGAGACTGGGAACTCCACTCTGAACAGAGGGCGGCTGGGGGCGTGTGGCCACGGGGCAGGGCGAGTTACCAGGACGAGAGCGATCGGGCACGGCGGGTAGTGGCAGATGCCACCCCAACACTGCTGTGGTACCCCGACGATCTGGGCTCCTGGCAAGCGGCAAATGCAGGGAGGCTTTCTCTGATCCCCCTCTGACTGCCTAAAACAGCCTCCCCCCCGCCCCCCCACGGCACTTAACTGTCACGAATCCGCTCCCAGAGTCAGCAGCTCGGGTCAGGAGTGACTAGAGGCGACAGCACCCCGAGACGGTCGCGACCGCCCCTGGCTCTCTTCCTCTCGGGCCGTCCATCTGTCCTGACCCTGCCCGCCCGCCCTGCCTCGCTGCGCGGGCCCCGAATCCGCGCCCCAAGCCGCCCCGGCGTCGCCCGTCCGCCTGCGCCTCGCTGGCAGGAGCCCGCTGCTCGGCCTTCCTGTCTCAGCCACGCCCCCATCCGGGGCGGGGCGGGGCTGGGCGGGGCGGTTCCGGCTGCGCCCTGAGTCTCCCGGGCGGAGGACTCTGAAACGGGCTCGGTCCGGCCGGGGCCAAGGACCGGGGTTAAACCTTCGCGGCGGCTGCCCGGGCCAGGTGCGCGCCACCGCGCGGGCTCGCCGTCGCCACCTGGCCCCGGCGGTGGAGGCGTCCGTCCATCTGGGGGAGGACCGTCTCCTCGATGGCACTCGCTGCGGCGCTCTAGCCTCCGAGCGCGTTCTCCACGGCTCCTTCCGGCCCGGGCCGGAAGTGCAGGGCCGTGCCCCGGAAGCACTCTGTAGCGGCGGCGCGATGGCGGCCGCGGCGGTGTCCGAGGCCTGGCCCGAGCTGGACCTGGCGGAGCGCGAGCGGCGGCGGGAGCTGCTGCTGACCGGGCCCGGGCTGGAGGAGCGGGTGCGGGCGGCGGGCGGCCGGCTGCCGCCGCGGCTCTTCACCCTGCCGCTGCTGCACTACCTGGAAGTGAGCGGCTGCGGGAGCCTGCGCGAGCCGGGCCCGGGCCTGGCGCAGGGCCTCCCGCAGCTGCACAGCCTCGTGCTGCGGCGCAACGCGCTGGGGCCCGGCCTGAGCCCCGAGCTCGGCCCGCTGCCCGCGCTGCGCGTGCTCGACCTGTCCGGCAACGCGCTGGAGGCGCTGCCGCCGGGCCAGGGCCTGGGCCCCGCCGAGCCGCCGGGCCTCCCGCAGCTGCAGAGCCTCAACCTGAGCGGCAACCGGCTGCGCGAGCTGCCCGCCGACCTGGCGCGCTGCGCCCCGCGCCTGCAGAGCCTCAACCTCACCGGCAACCGCCTGGACTCCTTCCCCGCAGAGCTCTTCCTCCCCGGCGCGCTGCCCCTGCTCAGCGAGCTGGCGGCCGCCGACAACTGCCTGCGAGAGCTCAGCGGCGACATCGCCCACCTGGCCTCGCTCAAGGTAAGCGAGGCGACCCGGCGCGGGCGGGGCGAGGCCCTGTCGTAGCCGGGAGAGTGGAGTCTCGGTTCAGAGCTGTCCCCGGGGACGTCCCCCGGGACGCCGGGCCTGGGAAGTTCGTGCTGGGCCGGGAAGAGCCAGCTGCAGTGTCGGCGCGTCTGGAAAGCCGTCCTCAGCCCGGGTCCCCCCACCACACCCACACTAACCTGGCCTGCGTTCAGGGCCATTCTCACCCCGCACCACACTGTTCACAGCTGGGCGTCACGTGACACAGTGGTCAACTGGCAGGGCCCCACGTCTGGATGTTTGTATCTCCAAATACTCCTGAAATGACTGAGGGAGCCCAGACAGAACGTGCCGATGTGAAATCTCGGATTCACGTCATGCCACCTGGTGCGATTTCGTATGTGACATTTCCTGTCACCTCAACAGCTTCGCGAGGTAGGGTTATTACAGCTGTTTTACAGATAGATGCAGGGGGTCGCTCAGAGTAAACAGCAAATAATTTGGGTCTTTGTCCGGGATCCTCTCGGTTTATTCACCTTGGG
>NW_011918762.1:0-869 GCF_000151845.1 Pteropus vampyrus | reverse complement strand
GAAAATGAGACGCCCCTGGCTAAAATCCACAATTCAGAAGCACTTCTAACCCTGATATGTCACTTTTTAAAAAGACAGAATGGGGGGTGGAGAGGTAGACGCCTCTCTGCCATTTCGTTAAAGCCACCTGCCCCAGGCTCTGGGACTTGCCGAGGACATGGGAAGCAGTGCTGGCATGTCCCCGCCCAGGCTGCCACCCGGGAACATTCTGCGCGGCCACTTCACGTTTCTCAAGCTGCAGTGTGGGTGTGAAACGTGACAGTCGGTGAAAGCAGCCGGTGTAAAGGGCCACGTCGCGTGTGACCCCACGGGCGTGAAGTGTCCAGGACAGGCACCTCCACGGAGACAGGCCCGCGCTGGCGGCTGCGGGGCTGGGGGCAGGGAGGAACGGGGGGGGGCAGGGAGGAACGGGAGCGGCAGCCCAGCGCGTGCTCGGTCTCCGTTTGGGGCCATGGGAATGTTCTGGAACTGGATCGTACTGAGGGCAGCACAATATCGTGACCGTGCTACATGCCACCAAGCACATGCTTTAAAATGGTGACGTGTATCTCAGATCAAGGGAAGCTAGTCTGAGCCCACCGCCCCTTCAGCCCGTCCTGCAGGGCACGGAAAATGCCAGCCCCTGGAGGGAGCGAGCGCAGCGGGGTTTTCCGAGGAGACGGATGGGCCGCCCCAGCGTCCACCCCGTGGGTCCTCCGAGCTCGCCCTGCTCGCCGTCCCCCCAACGACCGCCGGCCGGTCTGCGCTGGCTCAGAGCTTCAAAGGAAGTTGGAGCGTGGAACTGAGGTCTCCAGCCTACTTCAGAGTCACATGCCCCTCGCTGCTTTCTGTCCGGTCCAGCGAAGGGCCCTTCCAGCCACGACGTTCTG
>NW_011918761.1:0-1336 GCF_000151845.1 Pteropus vampyrus | reverse complement strand
TTAGAAAGATCTTTATTCCAAGATTTAATAACGGTTTGCTCCCTTTCTGGTTTAAACTAGAGACCCCTCTATGTTTGTGTGTGTGTGTGTGTGTGTGTGTGTGTGTGTGTGTGTGTGTGTGTGTATATATATATATATATATATATATATATATATATATATATATGTAAGTATACTCATATAGTTGATTTGTGTGTGTGTGTATATATGTAAATATATATATAAATATATATATATATACACACACAACTATATGAATATGCTTATCTAAATTAACTTAAATGACTATTTTATATAAAAGTGTGTGTTTTATATTTTCTTATTTTTTTCTAATTTGTAAAATATATAGTTATAATTATCTTTTGAAAATGTAAATTTCTGTATATTATGTTAATTTTTAAGAGACATCTTGAATTCAGATATATTGAAATGTGAAAAAGTTGATTTATTAGAATTAAGGAAAATGTATTTTGAAGTACATTAGAAAATAGATATGCCTATAGGAATCTATATGGAATATATATGGAAGAGATAGAGATACTCAGATCATGGTATAATATTCTGATCAACTGAGGAAATTATCTGTTTCTGTTACCATACCACATTTTAAAAATATTTAATATTCTTTAAAAATATTAAAATATTTAAAAATAAAGTCTTTCCTATTCAAGATACAAAACTTCTTTGTATAGCCTTTAGAGCAAATTTTTTCTTGGCAAATTTTACTAATTAAATTTTAGAAGTTCTTGGAAAAAATTTATATACTTTAAAATTTTCATGAGATGTTTTAAATTTAGACATATTTGGAAAAAGTACTCATCGACAGTACTGAGACTTTCAATCCACAAATAAGATATATATTTCTAAATGTTTTTTATCTTGTATATGCAGAAAACTTTTATAATTTTTATGGTTTATTGTTTTGTTTTGTTTTGTTTTTTGTTACCAGCCCATTCTCCATAGAAGCCTTCGGTTGATCTGCAGAGCAGAGGCATTACGGCTATTTATTTAACAGGCCATCTTGTCAAAGATACTTGTATAGCTAACAACCTTGTGAGACAGAGATAGTGTGTCTCTCTAGGACATCAGCCAGATTTGTTTGCTTTCTGGGAAAATAAAGATTTTGTCTCCCTGTGGATCAAAGATTAGGAAGATTTACTAAATGTCTCCTTTAAAAGATTGGAGCTTTCTAACCCTTGGCTTCCTCAGCTATAACACAGCCCACTTTGTGTGCAGCATCTATCTGGGCCACTTTATATCACACTTATGGGACTCGGAATGTCACAGGAACTGATGCAAACATGGAACTCATGTTGCATGTTGTTTCATGATAATA
>NW_011918760.1:0-1731 GCF_000151845.1 Pteropus vampyrus | reverse complement strand
GGGGGCCCCGCTGCCATGGGGCTCCGTCTGCCTGGGGGCCCCGCTGCATGGGGGCCCCGCTGCTGGGGGCTCCGTCTGCATGGGGGCTCCGTCTGCATGGGGGCCCCGCTGCCTGGGGGCCCCGCTTCTGTCCATCCCCCGATGGTCCTCGCCTCTGCCTCACCCCTCACCATCCACAGATTTGTTACTTGGCACAGACTGCGGGTGGCGGCTACTGCAGGCACATCCCACCCCCAGACCCCTGAGAGCCCGTCCCCGGATCCCCGGGGCCACAGAAATGTTCCTCCCGCCAGCTCGCACTGATCACCCCCCCAGGGTCCAACCGTCCTGTGCCATGCTGGATCCTCTCCAGGGTCACTCATCACAGTATGGAGCACATGCCCAGAAGACTCCAGGGCTGCAGGACCCCCGCCCATCTTCATCGGGCCGGGCCCCTCCCTGCTGGGGGCATGGGCTCCACGGAGAAGGGAAACCCTCAGTCCAGAAGGGCCTTGAATGACCCCCAGGCCTCCAGGACTCACCGGTGTGGAAGAAGCCGGCAGCAGCCAGCAGCTCAGGCCGTACCACAGCAGTCAGCGGCCAATCGTAAAAGGAGGCCAGCCGCAGCTCCTCGGAGCCCATCTCCGGGAGGGCCGGCCCTGCAGGTGGGGCGGCCCCGGCCCCCTCCTCCTCCTCCACCAGCGGATGGAGCTGGCCTAGGATCTGCCCGTCCGGGTGGTCCTGACCACCCCAGGACAGAGTGCTGTCGGCATCCTGGCCCAGGACCTGGCCGCACAGAGGGTGGGGTCCGCAGTGTCCCTGCGTGGGGCTGCCTCCAGCTGCCCAGCAGCTCAGCTTTGGGCCACAGCACCAGCACTTGGCCACGTCCTCAGGCCCCATGGAGGAGACACCCGCCCTGCCCAGGCCTGCTGCAGCAACGAGGCCCCTGGCCAGCCAGTCCCGGAATGCACCCAGCCAGCCTGCCTCAGGGCTTCTGAGCCTGGGGCCCTGCCTGGGGGCAGCGGTGGCCTTGGCCACAAACAGCTGAGAGATGAGGACAGGCACCGTCCTGCCCCCCGAATGCCCCAGGCTGGGGAGTGGCCAGGGGGCCCTGCTTTGTGGAAGGGGCCAGTGCGGCAGCCAGCATCACGCGCTCTGTGCAGCGGCTGTGTCATGGGGCTCCAGGCAGGGGCTGGCGGTGGGGCTGGGGAGGTGGGGGCCGCAGTCTCCCTCTAGGCCCCAGGGACAGGCAGTGTCTCTCGGGACAAGGGGGAGAGGCCAGAACCCGGAGACCCCTCCCAGGGCAGCAGGGCTGACAGTGGCTCTGGGTCCTTGGAGGGGGGTGCTGCAGGTGGTGGCGTTGTCATCAGAGGGGAATTCTCGTGCCTGATGCCGGGCAGCCTCTGGAAGCAGAAGGTTCCAGGTGGTCTGAACTGAGTAGTTAGTGACCCTGGAGAGACATGTGACCCCCCCCACAGGGACGACATGGGCAGCATGAGGATGTAGGGGTGTCTGGTGGACAGCTGGGTCCTCCTGGACTCTCTCCTGCTCTGAGCCCAGGAGACCTCCCTGGCCTGGTGGGTGGGGCGGGGCCTCTGTAGGACTGTGGGTGGTTCTCGCCTCAGGCCAGGAAGAGGGGAGCCAGAGGGAACCAGGCCCTCCCCCCATCCCCCCAACCCCCGCTCTGAGCCTCTCCCTCATTCCTGCCCCCCTGCCCGCCCTCCCAGGCACCTGGGCCGGCCATCGAGGCTG
>NW_011918759.1:0-1004 GCF_000151845.1 Pteropus vampyrus | reverse complement strand
AGGTGCGGCGCGGAGGGTCTGGCCGGCAGGTGCTCATCCACCCATTCGTCTGAGGTCTGGGACCCGGGGTCGCATCCCACGTAGAGTACCGCCAAGGGCACGGCCGGGGCCGGACACAGAGGCCCGTCACCGCTCCGCGGACGCTCAGGCAGGAGGGTGACAGGAGCTGGAAGAACCAGTGACAGGAGGAGAAGCCACACCGCCTCCGGGCGGGAAGCCCCGTGCCGGGAAACGCGCCGGACCTGGGCAGGGACGAGCTGACACCGCCCGCGTGCGAACGCGCGGGCAGCGGCGCCCGCGTAAGACGCCAGCAGAGGGAAAAAGACCCAGCGGGCAGGGGGGGCTCGAAATGCGTGCGACCTGCAGGAAAACGGCGAACGCCTGGTCCGCCAGCGAATGGGACGGTGCCCCCGAAACGCTCCGCGCGGCCCGCGCCGGGACCCACCAGGTTCTAGTCACGCGACGAGGAAACGCGAAAGCACAGCCGGCCGCGCCCGCCCCTGAGCTAACTGCGGTGTGTACGGGGTTTCGCGGCTGGGAAATATCGAAAGATGAGTGACATTTCGTGACACCGGCACCCGGAGGAAACGTGCTTCGGGAGGCAAGGTGGCAGGTGCCAAGGCCCTGGGGCAGGAGCCTGCCGAGGCCGCTGCCGTCGCAGAGGTGCCCAGGGCCCTGGGGCAGGCTCCTCATCTCTCTGTGCTGGAAAGGGGTCCCGGTCACTCGGCCCAGGGCCCTGCTGTGGGCGAGGATTCAGCTCAGTGCCAGGCACATAATAGGAGCAGGATAAATTGTCACCTCTTGTGACCAGGTCGGCATAAGAGCTTCGGGTGCAGGTGGGGGGCGGGCGCAAAACCAGAGAGTGTGGACCCGCCAGTGACAAAACCCTCCCGGCGACCCACCGCCCTTCAGACAGGCCCTTCGCGTCCCCTTCTCCGCAGGTCGTCCTAGCCCTGTCCTCAGTCTGCCAAGTCCAGTGGTCAGCAGATCAAGCTCCTCGATGT
>NW_011918758.1:0-2085 GCF_000151845.1 Pteropus vampyrus | reverse complement strand
AGTTATTTTAGACCGTTTTCGCCCCATGATAAAGGCAGAAGAGAAGCCTGAGGCCACCGCCAGGACATTTAGTCCCCAGCCGGAGCCCTCGCTTTGCCAGACGGCGCTGGAGCACAGCACCCCATTTCCTAGACCTGAACGGTGGAGATATCTGTGTCAGAGAGGGGAGCGTTGAGTCCCCAGGGTAGCCCCAAAGAAGGCAAGAGAACACGGGTGCCACCCCGACAGCTGGCCCTCCCAAGGTCACGGGGTCAGACCCCGAGCTATGACCCTGACACTGATCCCAGGACAGGAAACTTAATCCCCGAAATGTGGGAGGGGGAAGGGGCATCGTAACTCAGGCTGAGCCAGAGCCGGAGCCTGAGCCCGAGCCCGACTGTGACCCCACTCTGGGAGGCGTCCAGGAGAGCTGCCCACCACCCCCATCGCCCTGCCTGTTCCCAGCCCTGCTGGCGCCATGTCCTGGGCTCCTAGGAGATGCCCGGAGCACAAATGCTTCAGAGAGTCCAAAGCATCGGACGGTGGGGGCTACAGGTGGCTCCGGGGTGGGACCCGGCCCAACGGGCAGGACCAACAGCTCGGTTTCCTCCCCAGGTGAGCGTCTGGCCGCCCTGCTGGTCACCCGCGCGGCCGCCGCCTTCTTCCTGGACAGCGGGGCCCAGGACCTGCTTCGGGACCTGCACGAGGCCTTCCGCGAGAGCCCCTCGGGCGCGCGAAGGCAATTCGAGGCGGTGCTCTCGGCCGAGGACCGGGCGCGCGTGCGGACGCAGGCGCAGGAGGCCGCAGACTTGGGTTTCGCCCACTTCCAAGAGGCCGTGCGGAGCCGCCCCGAGCTCCGCGAGGACTCGGGCCGCGAGCTGCTGGCCCCGGTGACCCGCGCGCTCCGTGTCCTACTGCGTGTGGCACCGCCCGCGGCGCGCCCGGCACTGAGCGCCCGCCTGGCCGAGTGCCTGCTGTTGGCCGGCGACGCGGCGGGTGCCCGGGCGCTGTGCGAGCGCCTGCTGCGGCCCTCGCGCGCCGGGGACCGTGCCGAGCACCACGCGCCCCTGCTGGCGCTTCGCGGCTTCTGCGCGCTGCACGCGGGCGACGCCCGGCGCGCCCGGGAGGACTTCCAGGCGGTGGTGGAACAGGGGCCGCCGGACCCGGGCGGCTGTGTGCGTGCACTGTGCGGCCGCGGGCTGCTGCGGGTGCTGGCCGGCAGCGCGTTCCTGGGCGCGCTGGACTATGTCACCGCCTGCCGGCTGCGGCCGGATGAGGCTCTGCTGGTCGCCAAGGCCTACGTGCCCTGGAACCAGCGGGGGCTGCTGCTGACCGTGCTGCGGGAGGAGGGCCGCAGGATGCTGCAGCGGAGGCCGGACCCGGGAGCCAGGGGCGCGAGGGGCCGCCGGAGCCAGGCCGCGGAGAGGGACAGCGCCGCGGCGCAGGAAGGGTAAGCGCTAGTCCCGCGCTGGGCGCGGCGTGGCGCCCGCGGTGCTTCCTCCTCTCACAGATGGAATAACCCAGGCGGGAGCGGCTGGGCGATTTCCCTAAACCACGGGTGGCAGCTTTAGCCTGGGGCCCAGGTCTCAGTCCCCAATGGCGATGCATTTAAGGACTGACTCATAAAAAATTAGGAACTCAAACGCGAAAATGCAAAAATAAAACCCAGCGTCCCAGCGAGCCTTCCAGCCGGCTGGCTTCCCACGCAGAAAATACAGTTCACAAAACCGAACTGCGCTGTGCACGCGGCTCACGTCCCACTTTTCCTTCTTGGTGGATCACGAACCTTGTTTGTCACTAGATATGTGTCCCGCAGCCTAGAGCCTGTCCCGTGACCACACGATCATCCCAGAAAATATCTCTTACAATGGAGACAGAGGAGGTGCCCCGGGTCAGGGAGCACTGCCCTTCTGAGGCCCTTGACCTCTGAGCTGCCCATCCGCCCATCTGGCCGCACACCTGGCCCACACCTGGCCCACACCTGGCCCCAAGGTTCCTTTGCAAACTCTTCGCCAGCCCGGGGAACCGGGAGCTCTCTCATCTGCACCTCTCTGCTTGCAGGAGGTGACAAGCTAAGTCACTGAGCTGGGGGCTCCTGGGGGGCTT
>NW_011918757.1:0-1432 GCF_000151845.1 Pteropus vampyrus | reverse complement strand
AAAAAGTTTGGTTTGTTTATGTTTGGACAGAGTTATTCAGAAAAATACCTCAGGCAATTCCCCAGGAAAATTAATCTGTTTTTAATGGCTTGGGGGTCTGGAGAGTCAATATTCATCTCTCAACTTCAGAGCTTGCCTGAGAAAGGGCTTGGAGGGAGGAAAGGTGATGGCTCATTTTTCTTTTAAGAGTTTTACAGTGGATGGTTCAGCAGCATCATAGCCAGACTGAGGGGCTCTGCCTATTCTACATATAGATTTTGGACAAATTTAGTTTCTTAGCAAGCTTCCTGGAGATATGTATGAAGAGTTTTACTTTCATTAAAGAGATGCTCTGAGCTTTGGAAAAGAAAACAATGCTTGAGGTTTGAACAAAAGAGAAACTGTTCTGCTGAGATGGAGGGAAGGCTTTTGCCCAAGCTCTAAGAAAGGAGAAGTGGAAGAGAGGAATGGAGAAGTGGAAGAGAGGAAAGGAGAGGGAGATGGTGTGAGGCTAGGGGTTAGCAGGAGACCCCGCATTGGAAGTTTAAATAATTGATCCCAATTCTTCTCACTTTCACCATGGTAAAAACATGTCTAGGGAATCTGCAGGACCAAGGACCGTGAGGAACACATGAAGAGTAGTAGACCTAGACCCAACCCACAGCTTGTGACAAGCCCACTCATGTCTACAGTAGATCAGTCAAATCCCAGCCAATTCACTAATATGTGATCAGGGAATATTGTTGTATACCACTGTGTTTTGGAATTGTTTGTTACATAGCATGTTGTGGCAATAGCTGACCAATATAGAAGTCTTTTTTTTTTTTTTTACCTTTTCAAACCTTTAGTAAAATCAATAAACTCATAAAATGCTTGAGAAAAATGATTTTTTCAAAATTAGAAACTAGCTAGGGGTTGAGCTTATGTCTGAATTACAAGGGAGTACTGAGGGAATAAGTAGCTTTTGGGAGAAAGCCCTAGATAAAGAGAGGATAGCTTTAACACCTCACATGGGCATGGAGATTGGAGCTGGGAGAAGTTTTACCAGATCCCTGAGAGGACCAGACCATCCAGCTGACATCTGGTTTAAGAAAGGTCATGCAATTATGGAGACAGGCAAGTCCAAAATCTTCAGGGTGGGCCAGCAGGCTGGAAAGAGTTGATGTACTTCTGGGCCTGGCAAAATTCTCTCTTGCAAGTCAGTCTTTTGCTCTATTCAGGCTTTCAACTGAATGGACAAGGCCCACACACATTATGGAGAGCAGTCGGCTTTGCTCACAGTGCACCAATTTAAAAGTTAATCTCATCCAAAACTACTCTCACCAAAATATCCAGAATAGTGTTTGACCATATATCTGGGCACTATGGCCCAGTCAAGTTGACGCATAAAATTAACCAATACAATGGATTTTAATCTTCTGGCCCAGAGAAAAAGAAACCCATTGCTCCATGA